>NW_016809757.1:4815-7587 GCF_001698545.2 Rhinopithecus bieti
AGTTGCTAAATATGTGTTGATTTTCCCTGTTTACAGATTGCTACTGTTGCAGTGTGTCCATCTCACTCAATAGAAGTCCAGAAAGCTCAAAGAGTTCCAGGAATTCAAACACTCTTAAGGCCCTATTTCAGATTGCTAAACACAGATTAAGTGTAAGTAATACACTCCAATACTAAAAATGAAGAAATAAGGTTTACTTTTTTAACTTTTGGATAAACATAAGAAAATTTATTTTGAGCCTTTAAAAGTAGGCAGAACATTCCATCACATTGGTTCAAAGATCAGTTTCTCAGAACTTCGCTGGTTGTTGGTTAATGACATATGGCCCAACAAGAATATTAATATATAGATAAATAGCTCACAAGCAGAATGTGAAATATTAAGGTATTATTGCAAAAGACTTTGCTGCTTTCCAGAAGTATATTAACAAGATAACATGAAGCCCAAAATATTTGTAAATTCATCCTCTTTGTTTATCCAGCATTTTCAAGCTTCTTGTGAAGTATCCTACAGAGCCAAGCAAGGATCTGACCATCCTGGAGCCAATTATCTTGGAGCAGAACATGTTTATGATTTCTTCAGACTCCATCCAGCACAGACCAAGGGCTGGAGAGGGACAGAAAGGCCAAAGGTGCCTGCTTGGATCATCTAAGAACCTAGCACAGTGCTGGGAACATAGTAGGTACTCAAATAATTGGATTTTAACCTGCAATAAATGGGATAGGGAAAGAGTTTTTACATTGCTTATTTTTTGTACATTAAAAAAAAAAAAAAAACTTTTGTATTGAGTGTAAATGTAGAGCTTGATGGATTTTTGCAACCAGAACACACCTGTATTGCCAATTACCCACTTCCAGTGGAGGATTTTTTAACAAGGGAATGAAAAGAAATGGGTAAAATCTGCCCATGATCCTTGAGGAAGACATAGTAGAGTAGGGGAGACACATAGCAAATAAAACAGTTACATTAAAATCAATGTGCTGAGTACTCTAATAGAAGTGTGTACATGATACCTAGGGGCATGATGGAGGAAGTGGCTCACTTTACCCTGATTGTTAGTGAAGTCTTCACAGAGGAAGGGGCACTTGAGATGGGTCTTAAAGGAAAAGAGTTTGCCAGGTGGAGAAGGATGGAGATAGAACTTGGCATATGTAAAGAGAAGTGTGAGCAAAGGCAAGTGTGGGAGAGCTGGACAAAGATAGTGTGACCAGAACACTAGGGGCATGAACATTCCTTCATTGACCCACAGCCCTCTCCATCTGATACTTTTTTCTTGCTCCCTTCTTAGCCCAACTTCTCCAAAGAATTATCTACTCACACTGCCTCTCCCTCTTCACCTCCCATCCACTCTTCAACCCACTCCAACCCATCTTCCAGACTCTCCACTTTATTGAACCTCTTGCTTCAATGTTGGCAAGTCCAAGGAGCATTCTTCTATCTTTATTTAGCTTCTCATTGATATCCAAAAGTCAGTCATTCTCTCATTCTTAAGACAATCTTTTTTGTTTGTTTGCTTCTGTGATATCCCACATCCTCAAGCTTCTCCTGCAGTGTCTTTTACTTCCCCATTTCCTCTCCATATGCAAAGTGTAAATAAGATAATACATGAAAAGTCCTTAGAATAGGTCGTGGTAAATAGTAAACATTCAATAAATATTATCTGTTATTATTTCTGGTCTCCTGGCAGCATTTTTTTCATTTTCCAGTCCTGTTATCAGTTTATTTTATTTTAAGTTATTTCCCAATCTTTAAATGTTGTTATTCATCAGGGCTCATGTTTTAAATACCATCTATATATTCATGAATCACAAATTTATATCTTTAGTCTTTACTTGTTCACGGATCTTTTTTTTTTACACAGCAGCCAGAATATTCTTTTAAAATTAGTAACAGAGCAAGGATGTCCATTCCCATCACTTTTATTCAGCATCATACTGGAGGTTCTAGCCAGTGCAATAAAGCAAGAAAATAAATAAAAGATATAGGAATTGGAAAAAAAGAAGTAAAACTTTTCTTCAGATAACATAATTGTGTATAGAAAAAAAGCTAAGGAATCTACAAAAGGAATACTAGAACTAATAAGCAAATTAAGCAAGATTGAGATGCAAGGTTGACATACAAAAGAATTGTATATTGGCAATGAAAACTGGGAAAAGAAAATTTGAAACACATTATTATTTATAAAATTTTAAAAATTTCAAATACTCAAAAAATATAATGAGAGCAGTTCAAGATTTTTAGGCTGAAAAATAGAATACATTGCTGAAAGAAATTAAAGAAGGCCTAAATAAATGGAGAGATATATCATGTTGATGGATTGGAAGAATCAATACTGTTAGCATGTCAAACTCTTTTAAATTGATCTCTGGATTTCATGCAGTCCCATTTATAATTCCAGTCAATTTCTTTTATAGAAATTGACAAGCTGATTCTAAATTTATTTGAAAATGCAAAAGACCTAAACAAAACAAACTTGAAAAAGAAAAACTTTGGATGATTCACACTGCCTGTATTCAACACTTACTCTAAAGTTACTGTGTGGTACCGACATAAAGATAGCAAATAGATCGATGGAACAGGATAGAGAGTCCAGTGATAACCCCATACAGGTACTGCCTGGTAATTTTCAACAAAGGTGCAAAGACAATTCAATGGGGGAAACGATAGTCTGTTCATCAAATGGAGCTGGGAATAACTAGATATTCTAGATATTCTTTTACTTTCTTCTTTTCTTTTTCTTTTTCTTTTTTTGTTTTTTGAGACAGACTTTCA
>NW_016809757.1:11415-30680 GCF_001698545.2 Rhinopithecus bieti
AAGTGGGGAGGGAGGGAGGGAGGGAGGGCAAGGGATGAAAAACTGCCTATTGGGTGCTATACTCACTACCTGCATGGCAGGATCAATCACACCCCAGACCTCAGCATCACACAATATACCAATGCAACAAACCTGCACATGTACCCCCTGAATCTAAAATAAAAGTTGAAATTATAATTTTAAAAAAAGATGTGTTGGTTATTCCCCTAAAGATTTTTACCCATTCTCCAATTTCATTCTATGCTCCCCTCTAACCCTAAAGGCTGATCTTTGCAGACGGCATTTCCAGGGCTCTGTTGCTGGCTGGTTTTTGGTTGACTTTAGCCAATAGAGGCACTGGCAGGAGACCAGAAGGTGGAATAAGAGAGGCCAGGGTACTCCTTACACTCCCATATACCCCATTTCCTTCCTTCCTTACCTGGGTCCCAACTGTGACTGTGTTGCTGCCTCCATAGATCCTGTTGCTTGTTCCTGGTGCGTCACCATCTTTTGGTGTTTTGTTAACCCTATCCACATTTTGGCTAATAGTTGCATCATTAAACTCTCTTTGGTTAATCTCTTTGAAGTGTGCCATCTGTTTTACACTGGTGTCCTGAATAGCATAGGTGGCTGTTGCAGGCAAAAAGATGATGGTGGCTTGGATGACAGTGGTAGTGTTGCAGGTGGTAAGAAGAGGGGAGATATGAGATAAATTTTGGAGGTAGCAATCATAGGATATCTTTAAGGACTAAATATGGAGGATTGGGGAAAGGGAGAAATGGAGGATTTGGGTTCAAGTGACTGGTAGTGCAGTTCAGTGAGGCAGGAAGTCTGAGGGAGATGTAAGCTTATAGGGGTGGAAATGGAGTAATCAAGAATTTGTTGTCAGCTATAATCACTTTGAGCTGTCAATTAGACATCCAAGTGGGGATGTCATGAAGGCATGAAGACATAGGAGTCTGGTACTTAGTAGAGATGTTTGGCTAGAGACAGCAGTTTGGGAGCCACCAGTCTGTCCTAATGTTTAAAGCAATGAGACAGGATGAGATCACCTGAGGAGAGAGTGTGTTGGGGAACTCCCATTGTGTGAGTTGTGAGGGAAGGCAGGGCCCCTCATCTACTGAGGAAATTGAAAAGGCCAGATACTTGCCTTCCCCAACCTCTGGCAGCCTAGGCAAGGGCATGTGACCTAGGCTTAGCCACCCTGGGACCCCTATCCAGGACTTAGAATCTGGAGCCAGTATTGCAAAGAAGCAAGAGATAGCTCCAAATTTGTTCTGATGGCAGCAGCTGCAGGATCCAGTGTTCATTGGCACTGATTATTGGCATGGTATCCATGACCAGTGCTGATGGTGCCAATGTCAGCATTCAGCATCCAGAGGGGATGGCAGGGCACCTAACCAGTCTGTTCCTGTGATGTTAGCTTGGCTAGGACTCTGACTCCTGAGATTCCCTCAGATAGATAGATAGATAGATAGATAGATAGATAGATAGATAGATAGATCTCCAGAAACAGAGTCTCGCTCTGCCACCAGGCTGGAGTGCAGTGGCATGATCTCGGCTCATGCAACCTCTGCCTCCTAGCTTCAAGCGATTCTCCTGCCTCAGCCGCCTGAGTAGCTGGGACTACAGGCTGGAGCCACCACATCTGGCTAATTTTTGTATTTTTTGGTAGAGACCAGGTTTGATCATGTTGGCCAGGCTGGTCTCTAACTCCTGACCTCAAGTGATCCGTCCGCCTCGGCCTCCCATGGTGCTGGGATTACAGGTGTGAGCCACGATAAAACCTCAGACCCTCACAGTTCTTAACACATACTTTTGTTACCAGTGGAGGGTGTCCAGGTTCTTGGCATTTTGAACAAATAATTGGACAAAACGCATGAAAGAAGGAAAGAATGAAGC
The DNA here is from genome assembly GCF_001698545.2 of Rhinopithecus bieti. NCBI lineage: Eukaryota > Metazoa > Chordata > Mammalia > Primates > Cercopithecidae > Rhinopithecus > Rhinopithecus bieti. The sequence continues at coordinate 13,297 of NW_016809757.1, forward strand.
AACAAAAGCAGAGATTTACTGAAAACAAAAGTACACTCCACAGTGTGGCAGCAGGCCCGAGCCATGGCTCAAGGGCCGGAATACAGAATCTTCTCGGGTGCAAATACCCCCTAAAAGTTTCCCATTGGCTACTTGGTGCTCACCTCATTTACATAGAGTGGTGGCCTGCAATCAGAGATTAAAGTGAAATTATAAGGTTGCACTTTTATGCAAATGAAGACTTGGCTCACAATCAGAGGCTGAAGTACAGTTAGAAAGTTACACTCCTATATAAACGTCTGATGGGTTGCAAAAAGCAACCAATCAGAGATACTTTCAATTTCCCATCTGCCGTGCAGAAAAGGTGGGGGCTTGCAAAGGGAGTAGTCTCTGGTACTTTTGTTACTTAGGTTAGAAAGTTAGACTTTTCCTTTCTATTTAGTTCTAGGAAGTCAGCGTGAAATGGCCTTTGGTTCCTTGCCTCCAGACCCTATTCTCCTGCCTCACTTTCAAATGTTTGAGCGAAAAAAAGTGTGTGCTTATGTATGTACACTAGATTATAAAATCAAGAGAACACAGATATGTACACACACACACACACATATGTGTGTATATATATGTATGCATATATATATGTATGTGTATATACATATATGTGTGTGTATATATATATTTTTGAGATGGGATCTCACCCTGTCGCCCAGGTTGGAATGCAGTGGCATGATCTCAGCTCACTGCAGCCTCTGCCTCCTGGCACCCGGGCTCAAAGGATTCTCCCACCTCCACCTCCTGAGTACATAGGACCACAGGTGCACACCACCTTGCCCAGCTAATTTTTGTATTTTTGGCAGAGACAGGTTTTCGCCATGTTGCTCAGGCTAGTCTCAAACTCCTCAGCTCAAGCGATCCACCTGCCTCGGCCTTTCAAAGTGCTGGGATTACAGCTGTGAGCCACCAAACCCAGCCCATTCGCCATATCTTAAGCAACAGTTACAGAAACCCCTGAATTCCTGATTTTAAGCTATGTATCTGTAATGAAAGCAAGGATGCCTGTTGTCCTTTGTGGCTAGAAAAAAGAGCTGATGCTTCACTTTTCAAAACTTCTCAAGGTAATTCAATACCTCCCTTCTCTCCAGTGTGTTAAATGAAAGTCAACTGTTGACTTTGAGGAAAATTAAATAAATCATTGTAACAACTGGAGTCTCAATCTGCTTTGGCAAAAAAGAAAATACGTAGAATTACCCTACAGGGTTTTATTTTACATTTTATTGATTTTGAGCTGCATAAGGAGGCATCTGCTGGGGCTCCTGAAAAGAAACCAATTTTTTGTCTCCAGACAGCTCCAGATCCAAAGAGAAGGTCAGCTTCTCAGCTGTGGTGGGGACCCAACCTAGGAGAGTGTGCAGTCAGTTGGAACTCTGTTCACCAAAAAACGGGGAAGTCAGTAAATGGAGAAATAAGGCAATTTTAAAAAGATTAATACAGCTGAGGCTAAATCCTGTTGACCCCATCTTAATTACTCTCCCATATCTACAGCCTTATCTCCATCCCCATTTGGTCTTGGCCAATGACTCTCAAACTTTAATATGGGCACCAGTCACCTGGGGATCTTGTTATAATGTAGATTCAGACTTGGCAGGTGTGCAGTGAGGCCTGAAATTCTGCTTATTTAATATGATCTCAGGTGATGCACTTCGAGTAGCCACTGCTGTAGCATAGCTTATGTAGATATTTGCAGAATATTTGCAGAACGTGGTCTGCAAATATGATCTCCTTGCCTCCAAGCTTGATCTTATTTTCAATTGATTCTTCACAGAGAAGATAGAAATGATTGATTTAGGGCCAGGCATGGTGGTTCACACCTGTAATCCCAACACTTTGGGAGGCCCAGGCAGGTGGATCACTTGAAGGCAGGAGTTCTAGACCAAGCTGGCCAACATGGTGAAACTCCATCTCTGCTAAAAATAAAAATAAAATGAAAAAAAGGGGGAAACATTAGCCAGGTGTGGTCGCTTGTGCCTGTAGTCCAAGCTACTTCGGAGGCTGAGGCAGGAGAATCACTTGAACCTGAGAAGCAGAGGTTGCAGTGAGCCGAGATCACACCACTGCACTCCAGCCTGGGCGATGGAGTGAGACTTCATCTCAAAAACACACAAAAAAATTAAAATTAAATAAAGATTGATTTAGAAGCTAATCCTGAATCCGTAACATTTCCCTCACTCCTCTCCACTTAAAGTCCCTCAGTGGCTCCCACTGTTGCTGGAATACAATCCAGACCCCTTACTGCGGCCCCAAAGGCCTCTATGCCCATTAACCTCCAAAGGCCACTCTGCTCTCACAGCCCTGTGTCCTTGCAAGTCTTGTTCTTTCTCCTTCCATTGGACCTTCTCCCCTCCATCTGCCTGGTGAAGAGTCAGGCCTTCAATACTCTCTGGTAAGCCTTCTCTTTCCCTCCAGAGCTCCTCCTCCCTTCACAGAAGGAGGACCCCTTCCCTGTGTGTTCCTACTCTACCCTGAATATAGCTCTACCACCAATGTAATCAAACAGATTTTCAATCGTTTACATGGTTATCCCCTAGTACTAAATCATGAGCTCCTTGAGAGCACAGATTTCCTCTACTCCTTTCTTCCTCCCTCCCTGTTCTTTTTTCCCTCCCTCTCTACTTCCTTCCTCTTCCTCCTTCCTTCCCTCTCTCCCTCCCTCTTCTTCCTTTCTTCCCTTCCCCCCTCCCTTCTCTTCCCTCCCTCTCTCCTTCCCTCTTCTTCCTCCTTCTCTCTCCCTCTCTCTTCTTCCTTTTCTTCCTTCCTTCCTCCCTTCCTTCCTTCTTTCCTTTCTTCCTTTCTCTCTCCCCTCGTTCCTCCCCTCCTTCCTCCTCTCTCTCCTCTTCCTTCCTCACTCCATCCCTCCCCTTCCTCCTTTTCCTTGCCTTTCCTCCTTCTCCTTGCCTTTCCTCCTTCTCCTCCTTTCCCTTCCTTCCTGCCTCCTTCTTTCTCTCCCTCCCTCCATCTTTCTTTCTTTCCTTTCTGTCACTCTGAATTATCTAAAATTTCTGAAGCTTCTGGCATATAGGACTTTGCAGCACTGTTTTAATTTCCCTGGAATACCCTTTCCCCACTTTCTAGGCCTGAAAACTCCCACTCATTCTGCAGGATTCAACTCAGATGTGACTTGCTCTAAGAAATTTTCACTAATAATTCTTACCCCACTCCACCCCAAGTCAGACTAGGGATTCCCACAATACCTGGTATAAAGCTCTCCTAGCACTGATCACACTGCTTTGCAATGGAATGTTTACTTCTCTACTCACTGGACTATCCATTCATTTGTTCACTCAGGAAATACATGTTGAACACCTACAGTTCTAGGCACCAGGGATACAGCAGTTCACAAAACAGACAAAAAGCCCTGCTCTCTTGAAGCTTACATTCTAATGAAGGGGAGACATGTAATACACAGATACATATGTCAGGTGGCGATAATGCCTTTACATAAAAAATAAAGCAGATCAAGGCCATAGAGAAGGATGTGGAGGTATGCCATTTAGGGTGGTGAGGAAAGGCCTCTTGTCTAAGATGGTACATTTGGGCAGAAACCTGAGTGAAGTGAGGAAGTAAGCCATGAAGATATCTGAGAATATTCTAGACAAGGAACAGCAAGTGTGAAGGCCATGAAAATGGAGTGTGTGGGACATTTTTGAGGACCAGCATGGAAGCCAGAAAGGCTGGAACTATGTGAGCCAGTGGGAAAGCGGTGAGAGGCATTGCTGAGCCTTACAGGAGGACATAAAGGAGATCACAGGGCCAAGCACAGTGGCTCATACTTATTTACAATCCCAGCACTTTGGGAGGCCCAGGAAGGTGGATCGCTTGAGCCCAGCAGTTCGAGACCCACCTGGGCAACATGACAAAACCCCATCTCTACCAAAAATACAAAAATTAGCTGGGGTTGGGGGCACACCCCTGTGGTCCCAGCTACTCAGGAGGTAGAAGTGGGAGAACCATCTGAGCCCGGGAGCTCACGGCTACAGTGAGCCAAGATTCCACCACTGCACTCCAGCCTGGGCGACAGAGTGAGACCGGGGGAAAAAAAAAAAAATCAGGAGGTTTCACTTCTGTTCAGCACCTACCCACCATATAATAAAGTGTAGTGAATGTCAAAAGCTGTCTTTTATTGCATTCCTTCCATGGGCCCATTATCTCTAATGCTTACAATAACCCCATAAGGGAGCTGTTGCTAACCCAACTGTACACACGAAACAACTGAGGCTAAATGATTTGCCAAAGGACACTCAGCCAGTAGGTGGTACAGGAGAGATTGGAACCTGGATGTGACTACAAAGCCTGTGCCATTTCTGCTATATTTCATCATGTATTCCTGTAATTAAAAACAGTATTGAAAAATTCCAGACTTTTACAGAAGGAGGATAAAACGAGACATTCTCATAACTTAAATGGTAAAACACACACACACACAAATCAAAAAAAGGTCAGTCAGCTTGATGGTTCACGTCTGTAATCCCAGCACTTTGGGAAGCTGAGGTGGGTGGATCACTTGAACCCTGGAACTGGAAACCAACCTGGGCAACATGGCAAAACCCTGTTTCCACACACACACAAAATAACAATAATAATAATAATAATAATAATAATAATAATAATAATAATACAAAAGTAGTCGGGCATGGCAGTGCACACCTGTAGTCCTAGCTACTTGGGAGGCTGAGGTGGGAGGAGCGCTTAAGCCTGGGAGTCAGAGGTTGCAGTAAGCAGGAAACGGCCCACTGCACTCCAGCCTAGGGAACAGAGTGAGAACCTGTCTAAAAAAAAAAAAAACAATTACAAAAATGACCAGGGCGTGGTGGCATGTGCCTGTAATCCCAGACACTTGGGAGGCTGAGACAGGAGAAGCACTTGAACCCAGAGTAGAAGGTTGCAGTAAACTGAAATTGGGGCACTGAACTCCAGCCTGGACAACAGACTGAGATCCCACCTCAGAAAAAGAAAAAAAAATAAAGTCGTCAGTTTAAAAGTTTTAAGTACAAGAAATACCAAGGACTCCTGTAAACAAACATTCTTTCTTGGTGTTTTGTTTGTTTGTTTTTTGGCAGGTTCTCACTCTGTCACCCAGGCTGGAGTGCAATGGCACGATCTCGGCTTGCTGAAACCTCCACCTCCCAGGCTCAAGTGATTCTTCTCGTGCCTCAGCCTCCCAGGGACCACAGGGATGTGCCACCATGCCTGGTTATTTGTTTATTTATTTATTTATTTATTTTTGATAGCGACAGAGTTTCACCATGTTGCCCAGGCTGGTCTTCAACTTCTGAACTCAAGCAATCCACCCGCCTCTGCCTCCCAAAGTGCTGGGATTAAGGCATGAGTCACTGTGCCCGGCCAGAAATAAGAAAATTTACCTTAAAGTCTGTTAAAGAAGCTTATTGGTGGAGATAGATATAGATATAGATATAAATAGATATCTATCTCTTATTGGTTCTGTTTCTCTGAAGAACCCCAACTAATACATTACTTATACCACAAGTTGAGTAGCACTTATCTAAAATTCTTGGGACAAGAAGTGTTTCGGATTTTGGATTTTTTAGATTCCTGGATATTTGTAGATACTTTAACCACCTGAGCATCCCTAATTTGAAAAGCTTACCTCCAAAACTCTCCAATGAGAATATCCTTTGAGCGTCATGTTAGCACTCAAAAAGTTTTAGATTTTGGAGTATTTCAGATTTGGGATTTTCAGATTAGGGACACTCAACCTGTATTTGATTTCCACAACAACTATGTGAACATAGCAGAGCATGATATTGCATAGAGAAGCAAACAAAATCAGAAATCAGAGAAGTTGGCTGATTTACCTGGGATCACTCAGTTTTGTGTGTCAGATGCAGGCCTAGAACTCAGGCCTTTCTGAGTCTTCATCCAGTTCTCTCCCACTCTAGCAGGCTAGATCCCCTTGGGCAGATGTAGTTTCATTTGTAATGAATGTAATTAGGGCTGAACATCTCTTCAAGAAGCTGTGACCAGGGCAGTGGTCAAAACCCAAAAGGACTGTGGGAGCTGGCAGTGAATTAAATGAGTGAGACCACCTTGAGGTGAAGCAGAGAGAGAGTGACGGAGCCTGTGCTGATCTAGAGAGTACATATCTTGCCTAAAGGTGTTTAAAATAAAAAATTGTTTTATACTCAGCTATCCAAACAAAACATGTCTACTGGCCTCACACAGACCACAGATCACCTGTGTATGTCCTCTGATACTCTAACCATCTCAATGACAGATGATAAAATTGAAATTCAGAGAAGGCAAGTAATTCATTCAAGCTCAAACAGCTTGTTAATGACAGAGCTGAGACTAAAACTGAGCTCTGCTGACTCCCTGCCCAGTCCTCTTCCCATCCTCATCCACAGGCTGCAATTGCCCCTATGGTGCCCTGATAGGACTGCCACCCAGGACTGTGGCCCATAATCTCAGCTTTTACTATGCCTGTGGCCCCAAACTCCCTTGTTCCTCATAATAATTCCCCAGTCCTTCTCTCAGTTCCCTCTGGACATTGTTTCATGTTTGGCCTAATCTGAAAAAAAGAATTGATATTAAGGTAGCAATGAGAGGCGATGGCTTAATGTAAATTAGTATAACCAGTTATATCAGTTAATATGTCAACTCAAAGATTAAATCCCTTTATTGCAAAGTCATTAGGGAAGTCATTAGAGAACATTATAACTAAGAGTTTGGGATTTGTAGTTATAGAGACCTGGTTTCAAATCCTGGTTGTGTGATTTGGGAAAGTTACTTATCCTCTCTGTGCCTTAGTTTCATTCTCTGAAAATGCATATAATACTAGCTTCTACCTTATAGCAATGGTCTGAGGATTAGAGAGAATGTATGCAGTTATTAGCACAGTATCTGGCATATAGTAATTAATCATAAGTGATGAATTTTTGAAAAAATCTTAGACAATAAAAAGGATGCATCTCATTGTGAGTTTTACTTGGCAGTCTGGACTGCTTCTGTGCTTTAGGTCTGGCTGGGGTTTAGAGAACAGAAAAGTGAGGAGGGAGGAAAAAATTCCTCTAGGTCTTTAATATTTTCTCCCAATTCGTAGGTTGCTTCTTCACTCTGTTAATGTTTCCTTTGCTGTGCAGAAGCTTTTTGGTTTGACGTAATCTCTCTCTCTCTCTCTCTCTCTCTCTCTCTCTCTCTCTCTCTCTCTCTCCCTCCCTCGCTCCCTCCCTCCCTCTCTCTCTCTCTCTCTCTCTCCAGGGTTCCACTCCTGTCGCCCAGGCTGGAGTGTGGCGGCACACTCTAGGCTCACTACAACCTCTGCCTCCCGCGCTCAAGCAATCCTGCCTCGGCCTCCCGAGTAGCTGGGACTGCAGGCGCACGCCAACACACCCAGCAAATTTTTGTATTTTTAGTAGAGACGGGGTTTCACCACATTGGCCAGGCTGGTCTGGAACTCCCGGCCTCAAGTGATCCTTCTCCCTCAGCCTCCCAAAGTTCTGGGATTACAGGCGTGAGCCACCCTGGCATTATTATTATTATTATTATTAAGACAGAGTTTCACTTTGTTGCCCAGGCTGGAGTGCAGTGGCGCGATCACAGCTCACTGCAGCTTCAACCTCCCAGGCTCAAGCGATCCTCCTACTTCAGCTTCCTGAGTAGCTGGGACTACAGGTGTGTGCCACCATGCCCAGTTAATTTTTGTATTTTTTGTAGAGACGGGGTTTCACTGTGTTGCCCAGGGCGGTCTGGAATTCCTGGACTCAAGTTATTCTTCCATCTCTACTTCATAAAGTATTGGGCTTACAGGAGTGATCCACCGCGACTAGCCTCCATGCAATCTCATTTATCTATTTTTGTTTCTGTTGCCTGAACTTTTGTAGTTAAATGCAAAAAATTGTTGCCCAGACGCATAAAATAAAAGTATTAAAAGTGTATAAAATTATGGTTGGGTGCAGTGGCTCACGCCTATAATCCCAGCACTTTGGGAGGCGAGGGTGGGTTTATCACTTGAGGCCAGGAGTTTGAGACCAGCCTGGTCAACATGGTAAAACCCTGTCTCTAGGAAAAAAAAAAAAAGAAAAATGAGCCAGGCCCGGTGGTGCGCCCATGCCTGTAATCCCAACTACTTGGGAGGCTGAGGCAGGAAAATAGCTTGAACCCGGGAGGCAGAGGTTGCAGTGACCTCAAGATCATGCCACTACACTCTCAGCTGGGCGGACAGAGCAAAGACTCCCGTCTCAAAACAAGAAAGGAGAGAGAGAGGCAAGAGAGGAGAGGAGAGGGAGGGGAGGGGAGGAGGGGAGGGAGGGGAGGGAGAGGAGAGGAGGAAAGAAGAAAAGAAAGAGATGAAGAAAGAAGAAAGAGAGAGAAAGAAGGAAGAAGAAGGAAGGAAGGAAGGAAGGAAGAAGGAAGGAAGGAAGAAGGAAGGAAGGAAGGAAGGGAAGGAAGGAAGGAAGAAAAAAAGAAAGAGAAAGAAAGGGAAAGAGAGAAAGAAGGAAACAGAAAGAAAGAAACTGAAGGTGAAAGCTTGGAAGAGGTGGTTAAATATCTTGCATGACAGCATCAGTTTTCGAAAAGGCCCAGAAAGAAATCTGGCTTCCTGGTCCTATTAAGATGAAAAAGCCGGCCAGGCGCAGTGGCTCTCGACTGTCATCCCAGCACTTTGGGAGACAGAGGTGGGCAGATCACTTGAATCCAGGAGTTTCAGACCACTCTATGGTGAAACCCCGTCTCTACTAAAAATACAAAAATTAGCCAGGTGTGATGGTGTGCATCTGTAATCACAGTCACTTGGGAGGTTGAGGCAGGAGAATTGCTTGAACCCGGGAAGGAGGACGTTGCAAGGAGCTGAGATCACGCCACTGCACTTCAGCCTGGGTGACAGAGGGAGACTCCATTAAAAAAAAAAAGAAAAAAAAAAAAACCTAGGCCAGGCTCGGTGGCTCACACCTATAATTCCAGCACTTTGGGAGGCCAAGGCGGGTGGATCACGAGGTCAGGAGTTCAAGACCAGCCTGGCTAAGATGGTGAAACCTTGTCTCTACTTAAAAAAAAAAAAAAATCAGACATAGTGGTGGGTGCCTGTAATCCCAGCTACTCAGGAGGCGGAGGCAAGCCTCCTGCTTGAACCCAGGAGGCGGATGTTGCAGTGAACTGAGATTGCGCCACTGCACTCCAGCCTGGGTGACAGAGCGAGACTCCGTCAATAAATAAATAAATAAATAAATAAATAAATAAATAAATAAAGTGTATAAAACTATATACATACAGCCATGCATCGCATTAATGACCTTTCATTTAACCATGGACTTTTACATATGATGGTGGTCCCACAGACTATAACGGTGCAGAAAAATTCCTATCACCTAGTGTCGTGGTAGCACAATGCATTACGGACGTGTTTGTCGTAATGCTGCTGTAAAAGAAGCTACTGCGGGCCGGGCGCGGTGGCTCAAGCCTGTAATCCCAGCACTTTGGGAGGCCGAGACGGGCGGATCACGAGGTCAGGAGATCGAGACCATCCTGGCTAACACGGCGAAACCCCGTCTCTACTAAAAAATACAAAAAACTAGCCGGGCGAGGTGGCGGGCGCCTGTAGTCCCAGCAACTCGGGAGGCTGAGGCAGGAGAATGGCGTGAACCTGGGAGGCGGAGCTTGCAGTGAGCTGAGATCCGGCCACTGCACTCCAGCCCGGGCGACAGAGCGAGACTCCGTCTCAAAAAAAAAAAAAAAAAGAAGCTACTGCGTTGCTTGTGGTATAAAAGTATAACAAATGCATTTCTGTACAGTACATAATTGGTAACAATTGTCAGCAGTGCACATGTGGGCAGACGGTTGAGCCACACCACCGAGAACCGCTCGTGGCGCCCTGCCCACTTCCGTCTGCGTCTGGAGCTCCAGGGCTGGGCCGTGCGTGGCGCGGCGCGTGAGGCTGTGGCGCGGCGCGTGAGGCTGTGGCGCGTTTTCTGGCTTACCAGAAGGCCTAGTCGAACTGCACCTCCGAGCAGGCCTTGGACCCGCTTCGTGCTGAGTATTCAGAAGTTGGTGAGTTGGGAGCGGTGCTCGAACTGCTCGAGAGAAAGCGAGAGAGCTTGCGGGGTGTGAGGGCCGCGAGCCGTCTGGCCGAGCAGCATGAGTCAACAGCAGCCTGCAGGAAAGTTGAGCAACCTGCCCATTAACCCGGCGGAGGAGACGGTTCGCCGCCGAGACGCCACCAATGCAGAGTACCCGTTGCCATCAACAATAAGGATTAATTCCAAAGATGATGTACAACCTGAGTCTGAAAGAGAAACTGTAAATATGAAACCTCATAATAAGGCATCACTGGCTTTTACAACGCGAAAATTTTTAGATATTCTCAAATCAGCTCCTGGAGGTGTTCTTAACTTAAGCCAGGTTGCAGCAAAACTGGCAGTTCACAGACGAAGAATATATGACATTGTCAGTGTCTTACAAGGAGTCAAACTAATTAAAAAAATGCCTGAGAACCATATTCAGTGGATTGGACCTGATTTTAATTCTGGAGCAACACCCGAAGAAAAAAAGTTAGAAGAGGAACTTTCCAAATTATCAGCAACAGAAGATGCCTTGGATAAGCTAATTGGAGATTGTTCTCAGCAACTGCGTGAGTTAACAAATGACAAAGAATTGGAAAAACTAGCATATGTTACGCATGAAGACATTGACAACTTGGAACCTTTCCAGGAACAGACCATTTTTGTAGCTAGCGCGCCAGTAGAAATCACACTGGAAATTCCAGTTTCTGAAGACTGTTTCTTATTACCTGCAAATAACACCAACGGACCTGGTGATGCCTGTTTGTGTCTATTGAAGGATGACGAAGCTAACTGCACGTCTGAGGGTGCCGGGACTTCATCTGAGGGTGCCGGGACTTCATCTGAGAACACTGGGACTTCATCTGAGAGCGGATGTACAGAACGCCCTGAAGAAGAAGAAAATCCTCAGCAAAGTGAAAAATTGCTTGACATGAGCGACTGATAACATTTGGGAATTCAGGTATTGGTGAGGTTCTGGGGGAACATCCTCTGTGGAGAATTATACATCACATTTGATTCTTACAGCAATGGACCTGGAGTGCTCTTGTTTTCGGTTAGTAGCAGCATTACCCCATACTATTTTGAGTAGTTCACGACTTAGATTCCTGAATAATTCTGGTTTGCACATTTGAAAACAACTCAATGTATAATTATGCACTGCTTTTTGTCATCTGAATAGACATCTTGCCTCCTGAAATAGCTTCATCACAAAGGATGTCATCAAAATGACAGTCAGGCCTGAAATGGACGGTTGTTTGAGGACGCTATCCTTTCCTTCAGGGATTATGTCATATATCACAAAAGAAATTGCCTTACACTGGTTCATGTTTACAGTTACCGTTGTACATTGGATCCAAATGTGATGTCTTTGTATATATCTGTATAGAGCTTAGATTACTTATCCACTACTTTCAGGCGACACTTTTTGCCCTTGTACAGCCGAAATAGTGTATATATTGGAAAGTGACAAATTATCTAATTTCTTTGGTGTCAATTATTAGAATACTCTGGATGAGGATTAGAAGAGAGTTTGTCCAAACTGCTACATGTAGAAGTATCATAAATGTGCTGTACATTTACATTCATTCATTTAATTGAAGTGTTTTAATATGGTTCCTAATGCTAAAATTGGAGTCGGATACTTCTTGATTTTAAGCTGTCTACTAAATTACTGTGTCTCAGCAGATTGATGGCATGCTCCAAGGCTTTGGGGCCAAGTATAGAAATGCTATCAAATGATAGATTAATTCATTGTGAGACATAAATTCAACTGTGGGGAAAACTGGAAACTGAAGGTTTTTGTAAGCAGATTTTGTAATATGTTTCTGTATGCAGCCCAGCTCTTCAATCAAAGGGGTTTTACTTGTAGTAAGTTCTACCATGCCCTCTCTCCAGCTCCAGTCCCACGTTTCCACATACCTAGCTATTTCCACCTCATTGGGTAAGTCATTTACCACTCTGTGCCTCCGTTAACTCTGTGGTTTGCCATTAGACTATGAGCTCCTTGAGGGACTTTGTTGTAATTACTCTTACGTCCCAGCACCTTGCACAGTGCTTGTCCCATAAAAAATGCTCAATAATTTGTTTTAAGAGATGAGGTCTTGCTCAGTTGCCCAGGCTGGAGTGCAGTGGCAGCCACTAACATCTGGGATCAAGCAATTATCCCACCTCAGTCTCCTGGATACCTGGGATTGCAGGTGTGCACTACCACACCCAGCTAATTTTTTTTGTTTGTTTGTTTTGTTTTGTTTCTGTAGAGAAGAGGTCTCGCTATGTTGCCTGGGCTGTTCTCAAACTCCTGCCTTCAAGCAGTCCTCCCACTTCAGCGTCCCAAAGTGCTGGGATTACAGGCACGAGCCACTGTGCCTAACTTAAATGTTTGAACAAAAACGAGATAGTAAATGACTATGTTACTGGTTTATATATTTACTATGCTATACTTTTTAGCATTACTTTGCGGTATACTCCTACTATATAGAAAAAAGTTAATTGTAAAACAACCTCAGGCAGTTCCTGCAGGACATATTCCAGAAGAAAGCATTGTTATCACAGGAGATGACAGCTTCATGTTTATTGCCCCTGAAGATCTTCCAGTGGTGAACAAGATGTGGTGGTGGAAGACTGTGTTATTGATGATCCTGACTGTGTATGCCTGATCTAATGTGTGTGCTTGTGTCTTAGGTTTAGCAAAAATGTTTAAAAGGTTAAAAAATATAAGGAAAAGCTTATAGAATGCGGATATAAAGAAAAAAATATTTTTGTACATCTGTACAATGTTTGTATTTTAAGCAGTGTTATGAATAAAGTTTATAAAATGAAAACGTTACAGTATGCTAAGGCTAATTAATTAATTAATTTTTGAGACAGGGTCTTGTTCTGTCACCCAGGCTGGAGTGCAGAGGTGCAGTCATGCCTCACTGCTGCCTCAACCTCCTGGGCTCAAGTGATTCTTCCACCTCAGCCTCCCGAGTAGCTGGGACTACAGGCACATGCCTGTAGCTAATATTTGTATTTTTTGTATAGGCGGGGTTTTGCCATGTTGCCCAGGCCAGTCTTGAACTCCTGAGTTCAAGCAATCCACCCACCTCAGCCTCGAAAAGTTCTGGGATTACTGGCATAAGCCACAATTTATTATTGAAGAAAGAACTTTTTTGTTTGTTTGTTTACAAATTTAGTGTAGCCCAAGTATACAGTGTTTATAAAGTCTACGGTAGTGTACAGTAATGTCCTAGACCTTCACATTCACTCACCACCCACTCACTGACTCACCCAGAGCAACTTCCAGTCCAGGATGTTCCATCTATGGTAAATGCTCTATATTTATTAGGTGTATTAATACTTTTATTTTATCTTTTGTACCATATTTTTACTGTACATTTCTATATTTAAATATGTTTAAATACACAAATGTTTACCATATGTTCCAATTGCCTACAATATTCAGTACAATAACACACCGTACAGGTTTTTAGCCTGGGAGGAATAGGTGATACCAAATAGCCTAGGTGTGTAGTACACTTACTTGTGTAAGTACACTCTATGATGTTCACACAATGACAACATTGCCTAATGATATATTTCTCAGAGCATATCCCTGTAACCACCCAATGAGTTCATTTTTCTCATTGCCCAGATAGAGCCAATTTATCAAGACAGGGATTTGTAATAGAGAAAGAGCTTAAGTCACACAGAGCCAACTGAACAGAAGACCAGAATTTTATTATCACAGCCTCCCACAAAATTCAGAGGTTAGAATTTTTCAAGGATAGTTTGGCAGGCTGAGGAATGGGTAGTGCTTATTAGTTGGGGATGCGATCATAGGAGTGTGGAAAATGGTCCTCATGTGTACTGAGTCCACTTTTGGGTTGGGCCACAGGACCACTTGGTGGGTCTGGGTGGAGCCATCGGTTGTCAGAAATGAAAAACCTGAGAAGACATCTCAAAAGGACAATCTTGGGTTCTACAATAGTGATGTTATCTGTAGGAGTAATTGGGGAGGTTGTAAATCTTATCATCTCAGGAAAAATGGGTGGTAATCGTTTATATCCACACTTTAGCAGAATTCAGTCTCCTCTCATCCTCCTAACCTGGTGGTCTTTCACTAGCTTTACAAAGGCAGTTTAGTTTTGGGGGAAGAGTTATTACCATTTAAAGTATATACTAAATTTTGACTGGGCGCAGTGGCTCACGCCCGTAATCCCAGCACTTTGGGAGACCGAGGCAGGCAGATCACAAGGTCAAGAGATCGAGACCATCCTGGCCAACATGGTGAAACCCTGTCTCTACTAAAAATACAAAAATTAGCTGGGCGTGGTGGCACATGCCTGTAGTCCCAGCTACTCAGGAAACTGAGGCAGGAGAATCACTTGAGCCCAGGAGGCTGAGGTTGCAATGAGCCCTGGGCAACAAGGCGAGACTCCATCTCTAAATAAATAAATAGTAAATTTCTCCCCAAGTTAGCTTGGTCAAAGCCCAGGGATGACTAAGGGCAGTTTAGACATTAAAGGAAAATGGGGGTTGGTTAAATTAGATCTCTTTCACTGTCATAATCTTCTCATTGTTATAATTTTTGCAAAGGTGGTTTCATCCTCATCTTTACATGGCACACGACTACATGTATGTGTGTGTGTGTAAATCCCCTAAGTCAAATGGTGTTCCCAAACATTAATGTATATAGACACCGTCACCAGATTATTTTTATGTAACCAAGAGCTTTTTTATATACTTTAAGTGTAAATGGGGTTACTGGCAATGCTATTCTGTGGTGGACCAGGAATAAAAATCACAGAAGCAAAATAATCAAGGAATAGACAAATTAGAGCTAGTATGTAGAACTGGCAGTATTGGCCAGGAAACTGTGAAAGGCAGGACATAGACTAGGAATAAAGCACAAAAAGCGAAAGAAGGGTTAGTAAGCAGGGTGAACTACTTCTTTGTTAAGCTCAACATTTCTTATCAGTAACTGGAATAAAGACTGGAAATCGGGTCATGCATGGTGGCTCACGCCTGTAATCCCAGCACTTTGGGAGGCCGAGGTGGGCAGATCACTTGCGGCTAAGAGTTCGAGACTAGCCTGGTCAACATGGCGAAGTCCGTCTCTATTAAAAAATACAAAAAAAAAAAAAAAAAAAAAAAAAAAAAAAACAGGACTGGGGTTGGTGGTGCATGCCTGTAATCGCAGCTACTCAGGAGGTTGAGGCACGAGAATTACTTGAACCTGGGAGGCGGAAGTTGAAGTGAGTCCAGATTGTGCCACTGCACTCCGGCCTGGACAACAGAGTGAGACTCTATCTCAAAAGAAAAAGAAAAAGTAAAAGAAACTGAATGTGGAAGTGGCATAAAACTTGGAAGAGGTGGTTAAATACCTTGCATGACAGCATCAGTTTTCAAAAAGGCCCAGAAAGAAATCTGACTTCCTGGTCCTATCAAGATGAAAGAGCCAGCCAAGCACCGTGGCTCACGCCTGTATTCCTAGCACTTTGGGAGGCTGAGGTGGGTGGATCACTTAAGGTCAGGAGTTCGAGACCAGCCTAGCTAACATGATGAAACCCCGTCTCTACTAAAAATACAAAAGAATAAGTAAGCCAGGCATGGTGGCGCATGCTGCCTGTAGTCCCAGCTACTCAGGAGGCTGAGGCAGGAGAATCACTTGAACCTGGGTGGTGGAAGTTGGAGTGAGCCGAGATCACACCACTGCACTCCAACCTGAGTGACAGAAAAAGATCCTATCTCAAAATAAATAAATAAACAAATAAAATACTGTTATATTAAAACACAACTATACTATAAAATAAAATTCAAATGAGGCAACATGACTGTTGTTGTGAAGGGCGGTTCATGGCCGGAAAATAAACATTCAATCTTACCGCGAATTTCCTCATTTATACACTGAAATACCTCACACTTTTCAAAGGAAATGTATTCAAATGACTTGGTGCAGAATTGAATAAATTGAACCTCAACACTTAATTGTTTCAGGACATGAAATCCAAAACAACCTTCTGTAGTGGCCAGTGATTGGCGCTTGTGAGCATTTTTAATTTTATTTTATTTTTATTTTTTGAGACAGAGTCTTGCTCTGTTGCCCAGGCTGGACTGCAGTGCACAATCTCGGCTCACTGCAACTTCCACCACCCAGGTTCAAGCAATTCTCCTGCCTCAGTGTTCCGAGTAGCTGAGACTACAGGTGCGCACCACCACACCTGGCTAACTTTTTGTATTTTTAGTACAAATGGGGTTTCACCATGTTGGCCAGGCTGGTCTTCAACTCCTGACCTCAGGTGATTCACCACCTGGGCCTCTCAAAGTGCTGTGATTACAGGCCACTTGTGAGCATTTAGTGTCCTAAAACAAGCTCTCAGACAGATTATATATATGTGCATTTTTACACTGGAAATACCACAAAAGAGGCCAGGCATAGTGACTCACACCTGGAATCCCAGCACGTTGGGAGGCCGAGGCAGGTTGATCACCTGAGGCCAGAAGTTCCAGACCAGCCTGGCCAATATGGTGAATGGCGAAACTCCATCTCTACTAAAAATACAAAAAGCAAACAAACAAGCAAACAAACAAAACAGCTAGGTGTGCACCTGTAATCCCAGCTACTTGGGAGCCTCAGGCACAAGAATCACTAGAACCCGGGAGGTGGAAGTTGCAGTGAACGGAGATCGTGTCACTGTCACTACACTCCGGCCTGGGTAACAGAGCGAGACTCCTGTTTCAAAAAAAAAAAAAAATGCCCTTCTTACAACTAAAAAAGTCTGGGCATAGCAGAACAAACAAACATATGAAGACTTTCAAAGGTGATGCTGTGGTCTGAAGGTTTGTGTCCTACTCAAATTCAAATGTTGAAATCCTAAACCCCCAAGATGATGACATTAGAAGGTGGGGCCTTTAGGAGGTGAACAGGTCATGAGGGTGGAGTCCTCATTAATAGAATTAGTGCCCTTACTAAAGTGGCCTGAAGATACGTGTTCCCCCATTCTACCATGTGAGGACATAGTGAGAAGGCACTGTCTAAGAGCCAGAAAATGGGCCCTCATCAGACTCTAAATCTGCTGGCACCTAGATCTTGGACTTCCTAGCCTTCAGAACTGGGAGGAATACATTTCTATTGTTTATAAGACACTCAGTCTATGGTGTTTTGTTCTAACAGCTTGAACAAACTATGACAGGTGGAAAGAAGAAGGTTAACTTGGCAGGGAACTTGGGGCTTCAGGAACAACATGGTGCTGTGTTTTCTGGGTTTCCCTTTGGCCTCTTATATTTTCCAAACAGGGTGCCAGAGAAGCCTGAAAGTTGGAACCTCCAGCAGGCACAGACCAAAAAAAAAAAAAAAAA
>NW_016809757.1:32001-40409 GCF_001698545.2 Rhinopithecus bieti
AAAAAAAAAAAAAAAAAAAAAAAAGAAATTCCCTTTTCTACACGTTCATTGCTGATATATAGAAGAGTGATTAATTTTTTATTTTGTATTTTATTTTATTTATTGTTTGATTTTTGAGAGTGGGGAGTGCAGTAACATGATCTCCACTCACTGCAACCTCCGCCACCTCCTGGGTTCAAGCGATTCTTCTGCTTCAGCCTCCTGAGTAGCTGGGATTACAGGCGTACACTACCACACATGGCTAATTTCTGTATTTTTAGTAGAGATAGGGTCTTAGCATGTTGGCCAGGCTTGTCTCGAACTCCTGACCTCAAGTGATCTGCCCGCCTCAGCCTCCCAAAGTGCTGGGATTACAGGCAGGAGCCACTGTGCCTGGCCAGGTTTGCCATTACTTTTAATGATAAAAAAGCAATTACTTTTGCACCAACTTAATACCTGCTTGCTATCAAATTGAGGAATTTTCTTTCTATTCCCATTTTTCTGAGAGGTTTTAAACCATAAATGGGTGTTAAATTTTGTCAAATACATTTACAGGGTCAATTGACATAATCATTATGATCATGTGATTTTTCTTTAGCCTGTCGATATAGTGAATTATATTGGTTGATTTTCAAATGTTGAACCACCTTTGCAAAATGGGATTCAGTTTCACTTGCTCATGGTATGTAATTATTTTTGTACATTGTTGAATTTTATTTGCTAATATTTTGTGAAGGATTTTTGTGTCTATCACGAACAATATTGATGTGTAGTGGGTTGTGTGTGTGTGTATGTGTGTGTACTATCTGTCTGTTTTGGTATCTGGTTAATATAAGCTTGCTAAAATGACAGGAAGTGTATTACCAGGGTTTGTTAGAGAAACAGAATAGGCATATTTAGATCATTTACATTAATATAACTATTGATCTGTTATACTTTATTTGCTGTTTTATTATTTTCTCCTTGTTCCCTCTACCTCTCATTCCTCTGTTTCTCTTTTCCTGCTTACCTGTGAATCCCTTGAACATTTTTAAAAAGTAATTTTTTATTTATCTATATTTGAAAAATGAAGCCATGTGCAGTGGCTCATGCCTGTAATCCCAGCACTTTGGGAGGCTGAGGTGGGTGGATGACCTGAGGTCAGGAGTTCGAGACCAACCTGGACAACATGTTGAAACATCATCTCTACTAAAAATCCAATAATTAGCCAGCCATGGTGGCACAGGCCTGTAGTCTCAGCTACTCAGGAGGATGAGTCATGAGAATCACTTGAACCCAGGAGGCAGAGGTTGCAGTGAGCTGAGATTACACCACTGCACTCCAGCCTGGATGACAGAGTGAGACCCTGCCCACCCCCCAGAAAAAAGAAAGAAAAGAAAAATGGGGAGGGTATAGTGTCCTGTCAATATTTTCTTTATAATGACATATGTATTCTCTAAGAAGATACAGGTTTTTCTACCATGCTCCTGACTTTCTTTTGAGCCCTTCCTGACAGAATCGTTAACATCTATATTTGTATCAATAGTCTATCCAAGGCAATGTAGGATTTTTCTATCATGCTCTTCAAAATTATTCTAGCCTCTACCCATTACCCAATTCCAAAGCCACTTCCACATACTTAGGTACTTGTTGCAGCAACACCCTATTTCTGATGCCAAAATTTGTATCAGTCAGGATTCAACCAGGGAAAAAGAACTAATAGGAGATATATTTTAAGACTTATTGCAAGAAATTGGCTTATGCAATTGTGGAGTCTGGCTAGACAAGACTGAAATCTGTAGGGAAGGCTGACAAAAAGGGCAGTCTGGAACTCTCAGGCATAAGCTGAATCTGCTATCCATAGGCAAAATGTCTTCTTCTGAGAAGCCTCAGCTCTGCTCTTTTAAGGCTTTCCACCTGAAGGAATCAAGCCCACCAAGATTATCTAGGATAATCTCTCATGCTTAAAGTCAACTGACTGTGGACTTTCATCATATCTACAAAGTACTTCCACAGCAACACCTAGATTGATGTTTGATTGAATAACTGAAGAGTATAGCCTAACCAAGGACATATAAAACAACAGCATCACAGAGTGTAAATTACCACAATCACTTTTTTTTTTTTTTTTTTTTTTTTTTTTTTTTTTTTTGGAGACAATGGCTAGCTCGTCACCCAAGGCTGGGTGCAGTGTCGATCATTTGCCCGCAACGTCTGCCTTCGGGCTTGAGTCATCCTCCCACCTCAGCCTCCCAAGTAGCTGGGACTACAGGCACGGCCACCACGGCCTGGGCTAATTTGTATTTTTTGGTAGAGATGGGGTCTCAACTTTGTTGCCTAGGCTGGTCCCCAAATCCTGGCTCAAGTGATTCGCCCCTTTAGCCCCCCAGAGTGCTGGGTTACAGGTTGTGAGCACTGTGCCTGCCCAAATCCCCTTTTAAAATGTTTGTTTGGATAATATAAAAATAATAAATTATAAAGCTAAAATACAATACTCTAGATCCAGCAAGTGTCCATTCAGGTTTATACCTAATATAAATCCAGTTATTGGCCAAAAGATGTTGTACAAGCATGTTCATTATAGTATTATTTATATTAGCCAGCAATTGGAAACATCACAATTTCCAGTCAAGGGAGAATGGATAAACAAAGTATTAGATTCGTTTGGGCCAGGGGTTGCCTCATGCCTTCATAATGCTACACTTGGGGGGGGCGAAGGCAGGGAGATGGCTTGAGCCCAGGAGGTAAGACCAGCCTGGCAACATATGAGACCTGTCTCTACAAAAAAGTAAAGTAGAATAAATTAGTCAGGTTTGGTGGTACCCACTGTGGTCCAGCTACTCGGAAGCTGAGGTGGGAGATTGCCTAGGCCCCAGAGGTGAAGGGCTGCAGTGAGCCAAGATTGTTGCCACGCATTCAGCCTAGGTGAGATAGTGAGACTCTGCTCAAAAATTAAAAAATTTTAAAAAATAGATCATTCAAAATACTACTTAGCAATGAAAAGAAGCAAACTATGCTATCCGCACGTATGGATGAATCTCACAAAGACAAGCAACAAAAAAAGCCATCCACAAATGAGTATATTCTGCATGATTCCATTTATACAAAGTTCAAAAATAGGCAAAACCAATCTTGAAGGAGGCACAGGGGGTCTTTGATGCGGTAATGTTCTGTTTCCTTGATCTGAGTGGTGGTTTTATAAAAATATTGTGTGTGTGTGTGTGGTGTGCTAAGTATACATAAGACCTATGCACTTTACATAAGTTATACTTTAATAATTTTTAAAAATCCAGACATGCAAGAAAAATAGTTGGAAACCATAACATAATCTATAAGTCTAGTACTTTTAAGTAGAGCATTGAGAAAGACCTATTTGGCCACCACAGAGAAGACGTGGGGCTTCAGCTGACCACAAGTTTTGTGTGAGTCCAGCCATGTGACATGACAATTTTAAAAGTCGGTAATTAGGCTGCTTTAGCAGACGCAAAAATCTCTTATATTTCTCTTGTTGGTTCCAGCCCATCATTTCAAATCTTTTGAATCAATTATTCATGTAGGACAGAATGGGGTTGTTGAAAAGATTATTAACTAGGAAAATAAGAAAGCCTTCTGACTATCTTTCTAATATTCATAGAATATTCGAATTTAAATTCATAACAATTTAATGTTGAGCAAAAGTCAATGGAGTATTTCTTTTATTTAATTTTATTATTTTGCGACGGAGTCTCACCCGTGCCCAGGCTGGAGTGCCATGGCGTGACCTCAGCTCACTGCAGCCTCTGCCTCCCAGGCTCAGCGATTCTCGTGCCTTCAGCCCTCTAGTAGCTGAGTACAGGGCACCCGCCACCACACCCAGCTAATTTTTGTATTGTAAGATGCGATTTCACCACGTTGGGCAGGCTGGTCTCAACTCCTGGCCTCAAAGTGATCCACCCACCTCGGCCTCCCAAAGTGCTGGGAATTCAGTGTGTCACCTGCCAGCCTTTTGTGTATTTTCTTTTCTTTCTTTTCTTTTTTTTTTTTTTGAGACGAGTCTCGCTCTGTCGCCCAGCTGGAGCGCCGTGCGGGATCTCAGCTCACGCAAGCTCCGCCTCCCGGGTCACCGCCATTCTCCTGCCTCCAGCTCCTGGAGTAGCTGGGAACAGGCGCCCGCCACCTCGCCCGGCAGTTTTTTTGTTTTTTTTTTTTTTTTTAGTAGAGACGGGTTCACCGTGTTACAGGATGGTCTCGATCTCCTGACCTCGTGATCCACCGCCTCCAGCCTCCCAAAGTGCTGGGATTACAGGCTTGGACCACCGGCCCGGCCCTTTGTGGTATTTCAATGTAAAAATGCACACATTGGATAATCTTCCGAGAGCTTGTTTTGACACTAAACTCTCACAAGTGCCAATCACAGCCACTAGCAGAAGATTTTGAGTTTCATACCTGAACAACTGAGTGTTGAGGTTCAATTTATTCAATTCCTGCCCAAGTTTTTTGATATATTCCTTTGAAAGAGCATGAGGTATTTCAGTGTATAAATGAATAAATTAACTGTAAAACAAAATGTTTTATTTTCTGTCAGTGAACAGCCCTTGGAAGTCATGTTGCCTCATTTGAATTTTATTTTACAGTATAGTTGTGCACTTAATATAATGGCATTTTATTTATTTATTTTGAGATAGGGTCTCACTCCATCACCCAGACTGGAGTGCAATGGCGTGATCTCAGCTCACTGCAGCCTCTGCCTCCCAAGTTCAAGGGATTCTCCTGCCTCAGCCTCCCGAGTAGCTGGGACTACAGGCATGTGCCACCACGCCTGGTTAATTTTTGTATTTTTAGTAGAGACGGGGTTTTATCATGTCAACCATGCTGGTCTTGAACTCCTGACCTCAAGTGATCCGGCAGCCTCGACCTTCCAAAGTGCTGGGGTTACAGATGTGAGCCACTGCACCCGGCCATTTATTTTCTTTATAACTGGACTTAGGTTTAGAGATCAGATGAAACATTACCCAAAAGTTTCTGACAAATTTAAGAGGATAGATAAACCAAAAATTAAGATGGTAATGAGAAAGTTTACCTTGCTATATACAGGGGATCTTGAGATGAAAGTGTAGGAAGGAACATGGGAGGTTTTTCTTAATTTTGAATATTGGAAGGGCTGACATATGGAAGAGAGCAAGCATATCTGTTCACTCTGGAGGGCAGAGCTCAACCTACAGGTAGATGTGACAGTGATGCCAACTTGAATTCTGTAATAAGAAGAAAACTTGCCGGGCGTGGTGGCTCAAGCCTGTAATCCCAGCACTTTGGGAGGCCGAGACGGGCGGATCACGAGGTCAGGAGATCGAGACCATCCTGGCTAATACGGTGAAACCCCGTCTCTACTAAAAAATACAAAAAACTAGCCGGGCGAGGTGGCGGGCGCCTGTAGTCCCAGCTACTTGGGAGGCTGAGGCAGGAGAATGGCGTAAACCCGGGAGGCGGAGCTTGCAGTGAGCTGAGATCCGGCCACTGCACTCCAGCCTGGGTGACAGAGCGAGACTCCGTCTCAAAAAAAAAAAAAAAGAAAAGAAAAGAAAACTCCTTGCAATCTCAGCTACTTAGGAGGTTGAGGCAAGATCACTAGAGCTCAGGAGATTGAAGCTGCAGTGAGCCATGATCACACCACTACACTCCAGCCTGGGCAACAGAGCAAGACCCTGTTGCTAAAATAAGTTTTAAAAAATAAAATAAGGCTGGGCACAGTGGTTCACGCCTATAATACCAGCACTTTGGGAGGCTGAGGCAGGTGGATTGTTTGAACTCACGAATTTGAGACTAGTCTGGGCAACATGGTGAAATACCATCTCTACAAAAAAATACAAAAATTTGGCCAGGCACGGTGGCTCATGCCTGTGATCCCAGCTATTTGGGAGGCTGAGGCAGGAGGATCACTTGAGCCCAGACGGCATACATTGCAGTGAGCCGAGGTTATACCACTGTACTCCAGCCAAGGCAACAGAGGAAGACCCTGTCTCATAAAATAAGTAAATAAAACAAAATACAAAAATTAGCTGGGTGTGGTGGCACATGCCTGTAGTCCCAGCTAATCAGGAAGCTGAAGTGGGAAGACTGCCTCGGCCTGGGAGGCAGAGGTGGTAGTGAGCTGAGATCAGGTCACTGCACTCGAACCTGGGTTGACAGAACCAGACCTTGTCTAAAAAACAATAATAAATAAATAGGCCAGGCGCAGTGACTCACACCTGTAATCCCAGCACTTTGGGAGGCCAAGGCGGGTGGATAACTTGAGGTCAGGTGTTTGAGACCAGCCAGGTCAACATAGTGAAACCCTGTCTCTACTAAAAAGAGAAAAGTTAGCTGGTGTGGTGGCAGGTGCCTGTAATCCCAGCTACTCAAGAGGCTGAGGCAGGAGAATCGCTTGAACCCTGGAGGCGGAGGCTACAGTGAGCCGAGATTGTGCCACTGCACTCCAGCCTGAGAGAAGGAGTGAGACTCTGCACACCCCACCCTCCAAAATAATAAGGTAAAATAAAAAAAAAATCCTAATGCCTGAGGTCCTGCACAAGATAGTTGGAATTTCAAAGATATTGAGAAAAGAAACATGCTAATACCTATGTTCAATCATTACTCATTACTTTTTCTTTACAGTCTCTTAAAAGTGGTCAGTGGGGCTGCCTGTAAACATTTTTTAACTAGAAATGGATGAGACATAGAAGGCAGGGGGCAAGGTTATTGCAACTTCCCCAAGATACCTCCACAAAATTGAGCTAATACCAACTTCCAAGGTTATATTTTCAGAGGAAAGAGACCAGTTCCAAATGTTGTCTCGATTCTCCAGTCCATTTATGGGGCCTCCCATTTCAAAATCTTGCGTCCTTCAAGCAGCATTAAAACGGGCCTTATTATGACCCCTTTAAAAACATCCTCTTCAACTGCACTCTCTTTGACCCTCCAAAACTGAAGTCCAGCTGTGTGAAAAACCCACCAAGTCTTTATGCTCAAGTGTTTTGCTTAAAATGTATCTAATTTAGTGCTGTTGACATCAAAGATAAAGAATTATGCTAACAAATGATGGTCAATCTGACCCTGTCAAGAATGCAATGCTTGTTTTTATTATACGACTGCAAAAATATTGTTACAAATATCTATGACTATTAGATACATCAAAGTTATTAAAATGCATTCTCTTACTAAAGCAGTGCACAAAATATGTAAATGAGTAAAGCTAAAAGCAAGCATATTTCATTTGCTTAAATAACACTAAGGAAGCCACCGAAGCAAAGCTGGGCTGGCAGGCAGCAGGGAGATAATTTCAGTGATGATACGACATGATACATTGCCTCTGCTGTACACAAATAAAGAAGAGGGATTCCACCCCTTCTTCCCCCAGTCTTGCCCTGTCTCCTTTATTCAGCTACACTGCTGGATGCCTGTCTGGTTCCCAACCTTTAAGGTTTTTAGTCTCGAAATTCAGTAGTGTTGGACAAGTGCTCTGATATCTGCAGAGGCAGGACAAAGGTTGAAGGAGTCCTCTGCTAGGAGGTGGAAAGGACAATCAAAGTTTAGTAGTCAGAGCTGGCCCTGGAAGAGCAAGTAGGAGCTCTTCAGCCAGACGATGTTAGAGAAGGGCGGCATTCTGGGCAGAAGGAATATTGTATATAAAGAATTAGTCTCAGGAAACAGTAGGGGTCTTTGAAGAACTATAGATTGTGTTGTAAGTGAATGACACGTAAGGTTTGTAATGGGTGAATGATAATCATTGATGAATGGCAGATGGTATTGACAACTAGGCAGGGCCAGAGTCTGTAGGATCTTACATGTCTTGCAATAAGTTTTAACTTTGTCCTTGGAATCCAGTTAGGGCTCCCCCCATCCCGATTCCTTGTGACAGGGAAATATGTAGTATTGTGCATTGTAAGATTGCAAAACCTTGCTAGTGAGAGGCCTGCTTAACATTGTTTAATCCAGTTCAATTTATGTAGGGGATGTTTTTGAAATTTTTTGTTTAATTTTGAAGGTACTCTTTTACCAGTTTGAGAAATGCTACTGCAGACAATAGGAAGCTACTGAACTTTTAGGAAGAGAGAGAAATGATCATATCTGGTTGCACATAGACTTGAATGAGCAAGACTAGGAATCAGGACATGAATCAAGGAAAAGCTAATGGAAATACGGCATGGTGAGGTAGATTTGAGAAGGGTAGTAATGATAAGCTTTAGTGGCCAGTTGGATATGGAAGGTGTGAGATAGGACGAGGTCTAGGGTGACTTCTAAATTCCTGGCATGGCCTTTTAGACAAATCATACTCATTAAAGGAGTAGAAGGAATTGGTGGAATTCCCCAATTCCAGAGGGAATTGCCCCAACATGTAGGCTAGTGTAATGTGTGTGAACTGCAGCTCAGCAGAATTGTGGGAGGTAAAATGGGCATTTGTGGGCCATCTTAAGAACCTAGACAGGCGGACTTCC
>NW_016809758.1:0-1418 GCF_001698545.2 Rhinopithecus bieti
ATTTGAAAATACACTGATCCTGAAAGTTAAAATTCCAATTCAGAGAAAATTGATTTCTATGAAAACTATCAATCCCCCAACAATGCCATCAAAATGAAGTGTAGCTATACAACACACAGAGTGGTTGAGGTTGTCATCATTCACTCGAATTTCACATAGAGAATTTAAAAACACTCAACCGGGTGCAGTAGCTCACGCCTGTAATCCCTGCACTTTTGGAAGCTGAGGCAGGAAGATCACGAGGTCAAGAGATGGATACCATCCTGGCCAACATGCTGAAACCCCATCTCTACTAAAAACCCAAAAATTAGCTGGGTGAGGTGGTGTGCACCTGTAGTCCCAGCTACTTGGGAGGCTGAGGCAGAAGAATCGCTTGAACCAGGGAGGAACAGGTTGCAGTGAGACGAGATTGTGCCACTGCACTCCAGTCTAGTGACACAGCAAGATGCCATCTCAACACAGCAAGATGCCATCTCAAAAAATATAATAATAATAATTTAAAATGCCGCAGTCCTTGGTGGACTGAACAAAAGAAGATTAACGTGGGAATAACACAAAGACAAAACAGTATATTTAGAAGAAGGGGTCAGGGTGCTCCTTGCTTCCAGTGAAAAAGGGCCCTGAGTTTCTATACTCCTTTGTATTTATTGAGTAAAGGAGGTAGGGAGAAAGGGGTGGTTGTCAGTCAGCTGCTTGACTTAGTGCAGGCTTGCATGAGTGCATTCTTTGAACAGTAGTCTCCAGATGTTGCAGTAGATAACCTCAAGGAGCACAGCACCAGGGAGTGATTGCCCTCAGCAAACCTCCTGGCGGTAGGTGCAGAAGTGAGTTTGCCCACATTCTGCATTCATGATAAACAGTTTGCTGTTTGATCATATAGCCTTCAGTGGAATGCTGAGTTGGTCACGACCCTCAGGCCTTTGGCTCCCTACATTAAAACACCCATTTCACCAGATGAAAAATATTCAATAAAATTTATAAGAAGCACTTATAACTTGCCAGCACTTAGTAAGGAAGTGCTCAATAAATACTGTTAACACTCTATTACTTTCTCTGCTTGGCAGTTGTCCTAAGCCTAAACCAGCCCTCCCACACTGCCTACTCCTGACTTGTGTCAGTCATGCATGACACGACAGTCAATCTAGGACAGCTATTGCAAAATGCAAGACTTAAATTCCACCCCAGATGAATTCTCTTCTGGACCGCAGGCAGCCCTTGAAAAGGATGGGAATAGAGCCCTCAATCATGGAGGCATTTGTTCCTCAAGACAGGCAGATGTTACCACCTCCACACAAGAACAATCCCATTGCCTATTACAGTTCCCATTTCAAAGACATACTCCCAAATATGTATGTATTTCTCTGAAAGGTTTCCTGTTCTCCTTTTTTTTTTTTTTTTTTTTTTTTTTTTTTTTTTTT
>NW_016809758.1:4755-57976 GCF_001698545.2 Rhinopithecus bieti
TGTAAACTAGTTCAACCATTGTGGAAGACAGTGTGGCGATTCCTCAAGGATCTAGAACTAGAAATACCATTTGACCCAGCCATCCCATTACTGGGTATATACCCAAAGGATTATAAATCATGCTGCTATAAAGACACATGCACACGTATGTTTATTGCGGCGCTATTCACAATAGCAAAGACTTGGAACCAACCCAAATGTCCATCATTGACAGACTGGATTAAGAAAATGTGGCATATATACACCATGGAATACTATGCAGCCATAAAAAAGGATGAGTTCATGTCCTTTGTAGGGACATGGATGAAGCTGGAAACCATCATTCTGAGCAAAGTATCTCAAGTACAGAAAACCAAACACTGCATATTCTCACTCATAGGTGGAAATTGAACAATGAGAACAGTTGGACAAATGGGGGGGAACCTCACACACTGGGGACTGTCATGAGGTGGGAGGAGGGGGAAGGGATAGCATTAGGAGATATACCTAATGTAGATGATGAGTTCACAGGTGCACACCAACATGGCACATGTATACATATGTAAAAACCCTGCACGTTGTACACATGTACCCTAGTATAATTTAAAAAAAAGAAAGAAAGAAAAAGAAATAGTGCTGGAGGCCAAATAGCAACCCTGCCCACACAAGGAAGGGCCATGTGATGTTCACCAAGCTCCCAAGACACAATTCTCTTTTCCCAGAATACTTTGCTCTTTGAAGTGTAGTCTTCCTCACCATCCTGCAACCCTCCACCCCTGCGTCCGCCTGTCTACCTCTCAAGAGAAGGGGAAGAGAGATTAAATGCCCCTTGCAGGCCTGTCCCTTTGAACCAAGCCCTGAGAACCCCTGCAGCAGTCCTCCTGTGTACCCTCCTCACAGCCCAACACAGATGGAGAGCCCTGGGAAGGGTTTCCACAGTGCATTAGCTCCAAAGAGTGCAAGAGGACAAGGAGTGTGGCCCTTCCAGCCTCTGTCAATAATTCATGAGGCTCTGACTGAGGAGCACCAGTCAGAGTCATTTTTCCCTGGACATGGGGAAAATTAAGCTTAAGCTCTCTTATCTCATGGGGATGTGCTGAGTACCAAAGCAGAGTACTGCAGCTGTAACTTCTTGGCTGAGGAAAATACTATAAATCCAGTGCAGGCCTGTTCTATTACTTGCTCGCCATACACCCCTTTTGAATGCTGAAATCCTTTCTCAGCTGCTCAGTTGACCTACACATATACTAAATGAATCTTGAGCAAACATGAATTCTATTAAAAAGTCATCCCTATAACTGGATTTCACAAATCAGGATTCTTTCCTCTCTAATTGTAGGGACTGGCATATGGCTGCCAAACTGGTGATTTCACCAACAACACATCTCTAAACCTACCCATTTGCTTTCATCATCTTTTCTGAAAGAAAACACTAACACACATACAGAAAAAGGAGCAAACGTATACTCCACAATAAAGGACTGTTAAATAAACTTAGCTTTATGAAACTCACTGTAATGTGTTTCCTTTTCTCATTTTGCCTTACACTAGTGAAAACGTTGCCATGGACCAGCACTGCTTCTCAGTCTGGCCTTTGGAGGCCAGTGGGTTAAATCAATTCTGATGCTTACATTTGCATCTGTTGGGGCCTTTCTACAGTACACCATAAGCCATCCAGATTTATTGATTCTCCCAGAAACCCAGGAGGGAGATCACTTCAGCCCACATGGCAGAAGTGGAGGCCGAAGTCTTGGACACAGAATTTATAGCTGGCAAGGACTTTATTCATCATCTACTCCACACCATCAGTAATTTACAGATGAAGAGTCTGGCCCAGGGCACCAATAATAATCACTACATGGTGGTAGTAACTACTGTATGCTTAGTAGCTTACAGTTCATAAAGAGATTTTGCATTCAACAAATATTTATTGAACTAGGATGCAGGCTAAGACCTGGGGACATAGTGGTTAGGGAGAACTTGACCGCCCCCAGTTCTCAGCATTTCCACCACTGCTCCAGGGACTCTGCAGCCTCCTGGCTAGCACTTAGCCCCTGTAAAGGAGGAAGTCCCTTTGGAGAGGGATGTGAGATACTGTTTGGTCAATGACCATAGTCTGCCCTCCAGGGCCCGTGAAGATGGAGGAGACCTTGGGCAGAGTGAAGGGCAGTGCCAGGCCTGGTGCAGGTACTCCCTATCACATCTCTCCCAGGCTCCTCCAGCCTCACCTGGTGGACTCCACGGGGACCACAGGCCTCACCTCCATGGGCAGTCTCAAAACATTGCCCAATGTGAATTGGGCTGTCACATACATTGACCCAGACTTTCTTGGAGAAGGAATTCTGAAGAAGCAAAAGCTACCAACTCAAAACCCCCACTTCCCGCAGAAGAAAAACGTGGGCAAGGAGATGTAGAAGGGCAGCGGCCAAAGTCTGCGGGTTCCTGCCAGGGCCAGGGGAGGGGCGAGCCCTACAGAAAACTTGAACAGAGAACGCTTTGATCACCCGCCAGCCCGGAAGGCAAGCCCCAGTCGGGCGGAAGGTAGCTGGCTGCCGGGCGCCATCCGCCACAGACAACTCTCAGTGGGCCGAGGGCGGGGAGGGGGTGGCAGGGAAAGCGGCCCGCCCTTCGTCCTGCCCCCTCGCCCTAGGCTCTGTCACCTCCGCTGGAAGGAGTGGAACCCAGACTTGCTGGTCTGAGCCATGCACAAGGCGGGGCTGCTAGGCCACTGTGCCCGGGCATGGAAGTTGGTGCGGATGGCCAGCTCCAGGATGACCTCCCGGGACCCGCTCGCTAATAAGGTGGCCCTGGTAACGGCCTCCACCGACGGTTGAGTGCGAGTGCTGGAGTTTCTGAGGCCCTGGCTGCCTGCAGGCACTGGTCTTTCATCCTTTGCCTCCGGTGCCCCTGTCCTCAGACCTCACATGCGGCCAAAGTCTGACCCTGGAAAAAAGTAGCCACGTGGTCTGCCTGAACCCCCTCCGAATCTCCTGGCCCTGGGCCCTACCTTGCCACCTCTCGTGTCCCTGCTGCCTCTGGCACAACTGTGCCACCTCTGTGCAGCCCCATCGATCTAGTCCCCTCCGGGGTTCTGGGCTGCCCCAGTCAACCAGCTCCACCTAGCGTCCGGGAAGACCAGAAACTAGACATGTGAGGGAACCTGGATTTCAATATCCTATCCCACGGTCTCCAGCACTTTGAAAATG
Organism: Rhinopithecus bieti; assembly: GCF_001698545.2. Lineage (NCBI taxonomy): Eukaryota > Metazoa > Chordata > Mammalia > Primates > Cercopithecidae > Rhinopithecus > Rhinopithecus bieti. The sequence goes on from NW_016809758.1 coordinate 7,941, forward strand.
TACCAGACACTCTATTTGGGGACTGGAAAATCTCCTGGAACCCTTCCCACTTACCTAGATGGGACACAAGAGCCATGTGTCAAGATTTTTGTTTAGGTCAGTACATCTGGGCCTACCTTGTCCAGCCTGTTTCTCACCCACCACTCTTGTCTATCCTAGTTCTCATTTCTAGGGGACTTTGCTAGATGCCAGCTCTCCACAAAACTAAAATACAAATGCAGGTAAAAATGCTAATGACTGACAAGTGCAGAATGTGTAACTCTTCCTCCCAAGGCAATATTTACATTTTTGACGGGAGACCATCTTCTCACATGCACCCCAAAAAATAACTAAGGATAGAATTTTGAGAATATGGTAGACTAGTAAGAAAGAAACCTGGGGGCAGGGCTGTTCTGAGTGAGACCCTCAAATCACGGAAGTGGCTGCTGCACACCCAGCTCATTTCTCACCTCTCAGTCCCAACAGGGGATGAAGCCTGTCACCCGTGGTGGGAACTGTAGAAAGTGATGTAAGTTCTTGGGAACTGAGGCTGCGGTTCCAGATCATAATAAAAATAAGTAAATTAGCGCCAAAAAGGCCATGCCATCAAGCCTGTTTTACACAGAGTAGAGACACGTGGAGGTCATATAGGGAAAGAGACTGAATTCAAACCCGGGCAGTCTTAATTTCAGAGCCCATGCTTCGACCTCTTCCCCTGCACAGGCCTTTGGCAGTCTTTTTGTCTTTCTGCTCAGAGGATCTGCTTCGCCATCACCGGGCGTCTGGCCCAACATGGGCTCCACGTGGTTGTCAGCAGTCAGAAGCAGCAGAACTCGGCAGCCACCTTGCAGGGGGAGGGGTTCAGCGTGATGGGCACCATGTGACATGTGGGGAAGGCGGAGGACCCCGAGCGGCTGGTGGACATGGTGAGCTGCAGGGAAATGGGCAAAGAGCCAGGAGGTAGAAAAAGGAGCCAGCCTGAGCCGCCTTCCCTGCTTTCCTGGACAGGGTTGGTGAGATCCAATGCAGTGCTGTTAACTAAAACATAACAGTGCATTCTGCATACCCACACCAGCCCACCGGTACATTTTTATTGTGTGCCTTTCTATTATGTCCATATACTAATGTTGGAGAATCATCCCATCCCAATCAGAGAATGTTAAAACATTCTAATGCTTCAATCCTGCATCATCTCTTCAATACCCCAAAGAAACAACTGGTTTTGGTTCTCTAGTAATTTTCAATCTAACTGTACAGATGAGAAGGGTAAATACAATCACAAAATAGATGTTCCCACCCATGAGCTAATAAACAATCCCATATTCTTCAGCTTATAGAGTCAAGTCCCTGGGAACCTCAGGAAGCAGCCCACCATGTTTCAGCCACCTACTATGTGCCATTATCTGTGTTCAAAGCCTTACAAAGGTTATCTCTGGACTGACAACAACCCAAGCAAGGCAAGGACTATTCTCTCAGTCTGCAGAGACTGGCTCGGATAGCTGGAGCTACTTCCTAAGGTCCCACAGCCAGTAAGAAAAGAGCTGTGATTCGACCCAGACCTCCCAAGCTCCCTTCCTTTATTGGCTGCCTACAGACTACCAGGTACTGGACTTTAGTCTCAAACAAAGTATGTAAGTCAATGTCACAGTTAGTAGTGCACACCAGCCTTCCAGCTGCAGAAGGAAATATGAACCATCCAGCAAAGGAAGCTCCTCTTCCCTTGAGGCTCAGGACACACACTTTATTCCCCAGAGTGGAAGGGAGAATCTACCCAAAATGGAAAGTACAGGATTGTGCTAACAGATTGGAAGGTTGGCAGAAATAATTTGCATAATCTTAGAAGAGGGGGATCTTAAGCAATAGTAGACAGTAGTATGGTAGATAGTATAGGGTAATTCCATTTTTAAGGAACTCTCTGGCAAATGCTCAAATATGCATTGGAAAGAGCCAAATGTGAGTCCTAGAAAGTCACCTTGCTTGGCCAAGGCTGGTGGACAGAGCCCAAGATTGGGGACTTGATCCTGATGGTGGAAGGAGCCATTTGGGAGTCTGGGTCAATCAGTGACTAACCATAACACATGTAAGTAGCAATGTAATGTGAAAATCCTGGTGGAAAAACATCCTGTGGGCCCCACCAGGTTCACTTAACAGGGCCTACAGGCCTGGCCCAGAAGCAATACTTGAGCTAACCCTTTAGGAATGGATGGGAATGGACAGATGGAATAAAGATGAGGTTCCAGATAACTCTGCAAAATGAGCAGACAGCCAAAGAGGAACTGAAGGAAAGAGAAGAGCACTGGCAGTCCACAGTGGAGAGCACAGACTTAGGAGTACTGCTGGGAAAGGGGCTGCATTAGAAAGATAGAGGCCATGGGCCTCTATATCCTGTTTGTTTGTTTCCAAGATGGAGTTTCACTCTTGTTGCCTAGGCTGGAGTGCATTGGCACCATCTCGGCTCACTGCAACCTCCACCTCCCAGGTTCAAGCAATTCTCCTGCCTCAGCCTCCTGAGTAGCTGGGATTACAGGTGCCCGCCACCATGCCCAGCTAATTTTTGTATTTTTAGTAAAGACAGGGTTTCACCATGTTGGCCAGGCTGGTCCTGAACTCCTGACCTCAGGTCATCCACCCCCCTGGGCCTCCCAGAGTGCTGGGATTACAGGCCAGAGCCACCATGCCCAGCCATAGCTTCTTAAAAGGATATGTTAAGGACATTAAAAGGATATGGCCGCTTAAAAGGATATGTTTACCCATTCTTGTAGGAATAGAAGCCATGTGAGGTTTTGAGAAAGAGAAAGATGGTTTATCTAAGAAAGATAATATGGCGTCGGTACGGAAGGATATACACGAAGAAACACCTGAATCCAGGGCATCAGTGAGGACAGCTGTTACTGTCCCATCGCAGGTTTAGAGCAGTGGTGGTGGGACTGGAACAGATTGTTGCCCAAGAGACATTTAGTGGGAACGAACGCAAGATTGTTCCCAACCCATGTCAAAAGTGGGAAAACACGAGCGAAATCCAATAAAAATGGACTCTCAGGTAGTTTGTGTGAGCCATTGTCAGAGAGGAAGGAATGATAGAATACTTGTCCAAGCCTATTGAAATGTATTTTGCCACTCCCCCATGCCCACATGTTACCCTGCAATGAGAAAAGGCCAAGCTGCCGCTTGAGAATGGTTACTCGCAGTACCGCAGTGGCCTCCAAAACTCATCTGCACCACAAAGCTTGCTAAGTGTGTGGTAAGTGGAAACAGATTAGCTGGCTCCTATCTGCTTGAATTATATTTTTTCTTAAAAATTGTATTAACCCATCAGAACACAGAGTCAAACAGGCTCCTAACGCGTTTTTTTTTTAGTATCAGTGAGCCCACACCCATTTAGCAACAAGACTGAGAAGACACCTTTTTGTTTTTTCCCCCCCAACCGCCCCAGTGACAGAGCCTCAACTAATTTCCCAGACTGGAGTGCAGTGGCCCATGATCCATAGGCTCACTGTAGACCTCTCAACTTCTTGAGCCTCAAGCATCCTGGCTAACCTTCAGCCTCCCAAGTGGCTAAGACTATAGGCGTTGCAGCCACGCACACCAGTTTTATTTTAAAATTTTCTGTAAGCAGTTGGAGCTTTATTGCCCCAGCGCTGTTTTGAAGCTCCCTGGCCTCTAGGCAATCCACCCCACTGGGCCCTACCCAAGACTGGCTAAGAATTATAGGTGTTGAGCCACCACACCCCCAGCCTCATTCTTCTTTATGGTGTTGCATCTCTGTTCAATCAAAAACCAGCCTCCTTCTGTCTCTGTGCCTGACAGACCTAGAAGAGAGGGGCCATAGGGGTATAGCAGCAAGAGTAGAAAATGTCCGCAGGTGATTCTAGAGCAATCCATGTTCTTCTCCGCCAGCAAAACAGCATATGCACTGAGCACAGTGCACCATCACTTATTAACTTATTCTGCACTCCGCTAGGTAACAAGTCCATTGGTGACGAATATAGGCAGAGGCGCAAGGCAGGTGACTGGGCTTTGCACGCAGGATACGGCAAAACCTTAAAGGGTGCAGAAAGTAATTAATACTGTTTCAAAAGAGTGTATGACTTTAAATTTTGTCTGATTTAATCTTTGTTGACAGGCGCAGGCTTCCTTCAACCGTGTAAAAACAATTGAGCTTAGGGACGCTAGTTAACAAGAATAAGTAGTTAAAAATGGAAAGCTAGGCAGATGGTATACATTGTTACTATAAACAGCCCCTCTGTTGGCAAAATCTGGAAGCAGCAAAGTTGACCAAAGGGCCATGTAGGCTGCTACTTTTTCAAGGCATTAAAATTGCCAGTTCTGAGGCCAAATTGGCAAAGTCTGGTTTTCAGGGTGCCTTTGTACTCTCTTGTTGGCAGATTCTGCTTGGCCATTCATTACTCTAGCACACACCTCACTACCTACTTATAACTTATTGAGGAGGTGAGATGTTGCCTTTCTTGGCTTTCTCAGTTTAAATGTCAGTTTCTGCCTTAAATCTTTCATGCCTCCAGGTCAAAAGAGAGAGACAGAGACAGAGAAAATGACATCATAACCAAATATGGAATTGCTTTAAATTCAGACTTGTATCTTCTCCCATCATGGCTCTCCTGGGCAGTCAGTTTCCTAATGACCCCAACTCACTTTCAGAGGGCTCCTATGAATTAGCGGTGTGCTACAAAGTGGGAGACTGACCTCGGTTCTTCCACTGCTAACTAGCTTTGTGCCCTGAGCAAATCACTTTCCCAAACACAGAATAAGCAGGCCTCCTGTTCTTAGCTAGCCTCAGTGTGTCACTACTGAACTATATGATCTTGAGAAAATTCCCTGAACCTGTTTCATCATCTCCACCTTAAGGATATTGGAATAGATTATCTCAAAGACCCCTCCAGTGGTAGGTTCTACAGCTCTATTTAAGCCCGTTTTTCCATTCAGGTAAGTGTGGACAGATTGACTTTGAGATAAGGGTAACTTATTCAAGGAGAACTGGACAGTAAGCACTTAGAGAAATGGGGGTGGAATTCAGTGTGAAAGGAAGAGGAGCGGACTGGAAATAGATGTGGAGGTGAGACTTGAAATCATGAGAATGAAGGAGCTCCTGAATGGGAAAATGTAAAGAAAAGAGCAAAGGGTCAGAGACAGCCTTAGAAGAATAGAAGGTGGGAAGAAAACACTGCAAAAGAAATAAGGCCAACTTCCTGGTGGCTCGTGCCTGTAACACTTTGGGAGGCCGAGGCAGGCGGCTGGCTTGAGCTCAGGAGTTCGAGAGCAACCTGAGCAACATGGCAAGACCCTGTCTCTACAAAAAATACAAAAATTGGCCAGGTGTGGTGGCACCCACCTTCATTCTCAGCTTCTTGGGGGGCTAAGGCAGGAGGATGGCTTGAACCTAGTAGGTCAAGGCTGCAGTGAGCTGAGATCATGCCACTGTACTCCAGCCTGGAAGACAGAGCAAGAATCTGTCTAAGGAAAGAAAGAAAGAAGCCAACCTTAAATGCTTAGCAGCAGATCTTAGGGTAGTTTTGAAGAAAAGATATTGTAAAAAAGAGAAGTTATTTTGACGATAGTTCCTAAGAAGGAAAGTTTTCTTGTCGTTGTTGTTTTTAATATAGAGATAAGGTCTCCCTATGTTGCCCAGGATTTTCTCAAACTCCTCAGCTCAAGTGATCCTCCCACCATGGCCCCCAAAGTGCCATAATTCCCGGCGTGAGTCACAGGGCCTGGCTCAAAAGGAAGTTTTTATCAACATGGACAAATGCACCTCCCTTACTTACTGCAGCCCTGGTCCAGACCTCACCCCTCTCTTTAGGCTGTGAAGCTTCACGGCGGTATCGATATCCTAGTCTCCACTGCTGCTGCCAGCACTTCCTTTGGAAGCCTAATGGATATCACCGAGGAGATATGGGACAAGGTGAGAGGGGATTAAAGCAGCAAGGGGTGGGCCTCAGAACACATTCAGCGCAAACTCCGTCTGCTTTCAGAATGTGTTTGTCAAGAGCAGAGTAAATGTGAGGACTCTTTGCCACATGCCACACACATGGAGCGCACTTCGTAAAGGGTGGGTGGGGGCAGCTTCCTCTGTCCCTGCCCTTCTCATTCGTTTCTGCTGCTCCTACTTCTGTCTGCTTCCATCTGCTCTTCACTATCTGCCGTCTGCTCCCCTCCCCAGCATTCTTCCCCAGCAAGCTCTTCTACCTTGTTGATTTCCAACAGAGACACGGCAGCTAATATGCCAACAACTATGACACTTAAATGTACACAACTATCCCCCTTTCAGCTACCAAAAAGGAATCATGTTTCATTAGTTGGGAAATATTAAAAGCTGCTAGTTAAGTAAAATACTAATTCTGGTTAAATGACCGGTTGCCACTTTATAACATACATCCTTTAAAAAATAAAAATAAAAATCTATATTATTTTATTCTTAACTGCAATGTCAAGAAAATTGGAGATATAGATGTCTAAATTCAAGTGGTACAACATTGGGTTTTATGTGTAAGTATATAATTACATTATATTCGTAATATATTTCACAGACATTCTTTAATTACAAAGCTTTAATTAAAATTTTTATCTTTGTTTACTAAGGTTAGTATTCCCACATGATTTGGAAATGCTAATTTTCTTATGATCTCCCATGGTTTTGCTTTTTACTCTGACATTGTATTAGTCTGTTCCGCATTGCTATAAAGGAATACCTGAGCTGGGCAATTTATAAAGAAAAGAGGGTTGTGGTCAGGCGCAGCGGCTCACGCCTGTAATCCCAGCACTTTGGGAGGCCAAGGCGGGCGGATCACAAGGTCAGGAGATCAAGACCTTCCTGGCTAACATGGTAAAACCCCGTCTCTACTAAAAATACAAAAAAATTAGCCGAGAGTGGTGTTGGGCACCTGTAGTCCCAAATACTTGGGAGGCTGAGGCAGGAGAATGGCGTGAACCCGGGAGGTGGAGCTTGCAGTGAGCCGAGATTGTGCCACTGCACTCCAGCCTGGGCGACAGAGCAAGACTCCGTCTCAAAACAAAACAAAACAAAAAAAGAAAAGAAGGTTGTTTTGGCTTACAGTTCGGCAGACTGTAGAAGCAGCATGATGCCAGTATCTGCTTCTGATGAGGCCTCAGGAAGCTTACACTCATGGCAGAAGGAAAAAGGGAACAGGCGTGTTACACAGCAAGAGAGGAAGCAAGAGAGACACCAGGCTTTTAAACAACTAGCTCTGGCATGAACTAATAGAGTGAGAACTCACTCATTGCCACAGGGAGGGCACAAAGCCATTCATAAGGTATCCACACCCATGACCCAAACACCTCACACCAGGTCCCACTTGAACATTGGTGATCACATTTCAACGTGGGACTTAGAGGGCACAAACATACCAACTATATCAGATGTCATCAAATATTTCTGAACACTAAAGTTTCAGGATGCAAAAATACTATGATTTATTTACCAGTGTTTCATACACATAAAGACCAAAGTGCCAAAATGTTCTTCAGTGAGCTGGTTTTTTATTCTGTCAGGCTATTTCCCTCTCCTTTTTTTTTTTTTTTTCCCTCACTGTGTCACACAGGCTGGAGTACAGTGGTGCGATCTCACCTCACTGCAACCTCCGCCTCCCAGGTTCAAGCAATTCTTGTGCCTCAGCCTGTCAAGTACCTGGGACTACAGGCGTGTGCCACCACGCCCGACTAATTTTTTGTATTTTTAGTAAAGACAGGATTTCACTGTGTTGCCCAGGCTGGTTTCAAATTCCTGACCTCAACTGATCCACCCACCTTGGCCTCCCAAAGTGCTGGGATTATAGGCGTGAGCCACCACACCTAGACAGATTCTGATAGTCTTTAAAATGGAGGAACATCATTCTTGAACAGTCTGAATAGAGACCACATGAAAGTCAGTTTTAAACTAAGTATAGGCACACCTCGGAGACATTGTGGTCTGGTTCCAGGCCACCGCACAATAAATTCAGTATTACAATAAAGCGAGTCACATGAATTTTTTGGTTTCCCAGTGCATATAAAAGTTATGTTTACACTATAATGGTCATCTAATGATAGTCTATTAAATGAGCAATAGTATTATGTCTTAAAATTTATATACGTATCTTAATTTTAAAATACTTTATTGCTAAAAAATGCTAACAATCATCTGAGACTTTAGAAGCTGTAATCTTTTTGCTGGTGGAGGGTCTTGCCTCAACATTAATGGTGGCTGACTTAAGGTGGTGTTGCTGAAGGCTGGGGTGGCTGTGGCAATCTCTTCAAATAAGCCAGCAGTGAAGTTTGCCACATCAACTGACTCTTCCTTTCCAAAAGGTTTCTCTGTAGCATGCAATGCTATTTGATAGCATTTACCCACAGTAGAACTTCTTTCAAAATTGGAGTCAATCCTATGAAACTCTGCCACTGCTTAGTCAACTAAGTTCATGTAATATTCTAAACCCTGTGTTGTGATTTCAACAATGTTCATGGCATCTTCACCAGAAATAGATTCCATCCCAAGAAACCACTTTCTTTGCTTATCCATAAGAAGCAACTCCTCAGCCGTTTACACTTTGTCATGAGATTGCAGCAATTCAGTCCCATCTTCAGGCTCCACTTCTAGTTCTCTTGCTATTTCCACCACATCTGCAGTTCCTTCCTCTGATGCAGCCTTGAACCCCTCCACGTCACCCATGAGGGTTGGAATCAACTTTTTCCAGACTCTTATTAATGTAGATATTTTGACCTCCTCCCATGAATCACAAATATTCTTAATGGCATCTAGAATGGTGAATCCTTCTCAGAAGGTTTTCAGTTGACTTTGCCCAGATAAATCAGAGGAATCACTATCTATGGCAGTTACAGCCTTACAAAATGTATTTCTTAAATAATAAGTCTTGCAAGTCTGAATTACCCCCTGATCCATGGGCTGCAGAATAGATGTTGTAGCAGGCATGAAAACAACATTAATCTCCTTGTACATCTCCATCAGAGCTTTTGAGTGACCAGGAGCATTGTTGAGAAGCAGTAACAGTTTGAAAAGAATCTTTTTCTGAGTAGTAGCTATCAACGATGAGCTTAAAATATTCAGTTAACCATGCTATAAACAGATGTGCTGTTATTCAGGCTTTGTTGTTCCATTTATAGAGCACGGGCAGAGTAGATTTAGCATAAATCTTGAGAGCCCTAGAATTTTCAGAATGGTAAATGAGCATTGGCTTTAACTTAAAGTCATTGACTGCATTAGCCACTAACAAGAGAATAAGCCTATCCTTTGAAGTTTTGGAAGCCATATTAACAATAAAGCTGTTTTGCTTTCTTATCATTTATGTGTTCACAGAAGTAGTACTTTTAATTTCCTTCAAGAATTTTCCTTTGCACTCACAATTTGGCTAACTGGTGCACATGGCCTAGCTTTCAGCCTGCCTCAGCTTTCAACATGCCTTCCTCACTAAGCTCAATTATTTCTACCTTTTGATTTAAAGTGCAAGATGTGTGACTCTTCCTTTCACTTGAACACTTAGAGGCCATTGCAGGGTTAATAATTGGCCTAATTTCAATGTAAATGTGTCTCAGGGAATATGGAAGCCCACAGAGAGGGAGAGAGATGGGAGAAGGGCGGAGCAGTCAGAACACACACAACATTTATCGATTAAGTTCACCTTCTTTTCTGGGTGTGGTTTGTGGTACCCCAAAACAATTATAATAAAAACATGAAAGATCACTGATTACAGATCACTGTAACAGATATAATAATAATGAAAAAGTCTGAAATATTCCAAGAATTACCAAAATGTGACCCAGAGACAAAGTGAGCACATGCCGTTGGAAAAATGGCTCCAGTTTGCGCCATGAACCTTCCATCTGTAAAACCCTTCAATTTGTAAAAAACACAATATCTGCAAAGTGTAATAAAATAAGGTGCACTACTAACTTTTCTTTTAGACTATATATATTTCTTAAATATCACAGTGCATCAAATCCAAGCATAATGCCTGCTCCTTGATTGAACTCTGGACTTTTAAAAAAAAACACATTTCTTGTTTACTCTGTGTTGTCCAAATTACTAAGGACAATCAACAAGCACCTTAAAATTGAGACAAAATGACTGTTTTTATAACACAGAATCTTGAGTTAAATTATAAATTATGAACATTATATAGTTCTTGATGAAGCAAGAGGCTGTAGTTTCTTCTATAACTGGCTTATGGGGGTAGGGAGTGGAGATTAGACAGGGTAAGACTCAGAATAAGACAGTTTTTTAAAACATTACTTAACCTTTTATTTTTTTGGTTTGGGGGTGCTTGGCAAGTTTTACTGGGCTATGATTTTAATACTTTAACTGTTGTGAATTGAATAAAATATATTTAAGGGTAAAAAAAAAAACACATTTGGGGGACAATTGAGGCCAATATATTAGATAAAATTATCATCAATGTCAAACTTCTTGGGTGTGATAATGGATTATGGTTGCGTAAAAGAACATCTTTGCTCTTTGGAAATGTATGGTAAGTATTTAGGGATAGAGCGTTCTAATATCTGCAACTAAGTTTGTTTATTTTAATTTTTATTTATTTATTTGTTTGTTTTTTGAAATGGAGTCTCACTCTACTGCCCAGGCTGGAGTGCAGTGGTGCGATCTCGTCTCACTGCAACCTCCACCTCCCGGGTTCAAGCTATTCTCCTGTTCCATCCTCCTAAGTAGCTGAGATTACAGGCACATGCCACCACGTCCAGCTAATTTTTGTATTTTTAGTAGGGAACAATTGGTGAATCTAAGTGAAGGATCTCTAGATACACGTTGTACTTCTATTTCCAATTTTTCTGTAAGACTGAAATATTTTAATATAAGCAGTTGTCTAGAACAATGTAAACAGGGGTCACACATTTGTTTTACATTATGGATATGGGGATTCTGATTGCAGCTTGTCTCCCAGCTTCCCCAGAAGGTACCTCCTCATGATCCCACTTTCTAATCAGGTCTAGCCAGGCAGTCCATCCTAGAGGGCCAAGAGCATCTCACTCCCTAAACACAGAAGCCAGAGAAGTGCTAGAACAACCCCAGGTATCCAAGGTCAGGCCACATTTTCCCCGAGAAGCATGGCCCACTCTAGGGCAGGTCCAGGAGGCTGACAATTCCAGGCTCTCCCTAATTTGAAGAAACACGGAACACACAGCTCAAATGCAAAGGAGCCCTGAGGATTTAGGCCCCTTCTGGGCCAAATCATACTTGGCTGGTTACGAAACAAGATGAACCAGGCTCCATTTTTTCTCACCTGAACCTAATGTATCATTATCTAGCTGAGTAGCTGGTGAGAGCTACTTCTCCCTGAACCTCAGTTTCTTCATGTGCAAGATGCAGGTGTATCATCCTAAGATCTCAGTCAGTTCTGACAAACATCCTAGGAACCCACTCTCACTCCTCATTGCCATGCCTCCTCCAGTGCTCTTCACTCATGCTGTTTCCCCTTCTTCTCTTGGCTTCAGACTCTGGACATTAATGTGAAGGCCCCAGCCCTGATGACAAAGGCAGTGGTGCCAGAAATGAAGAAATGAGGGTACAGAGAGTGAGAGAGAGCCTGGGTGAGATGGGACTTCACACGGGCTGAGGGCAGTGGTCCACACTGGGAAGAGGGTCAGCTGTCTTCTTTTTCCAGGGGTGGCTCAGTGGTATTCCTGCCCTCTTGTAGCAGCCTTCAGTCCATCTCCTGTAAGAAACCTTTTGTCTGCCCCTTCCATCCCATCCTCTACTCCACATCTTTCCACCCCTGCTGTTACATAACACAAGGAAGTTTGTATCCCCTTTTAGAATCACACCATCAAGTCCCTGCCCCACAAGATGCCTTGCCTCTACAAACCATAACCTAAGGGAGGTTTAGCCACAAGACAGTTTCCTAACTGTGCCTCTCCATTACAGGAGATCCCGATTGAGGACTGCCCTTTATGTCTAGTAATTAGAACCAAGAATGACCTGGAAACTATGAGTCTGACACATTCTCTTCTTTCTCCAGGGCTTCAGTCCTTACAATGTCAGTAAAACAGCCTTGTTGGGCCTCACCAAGACCCTGGCCATAGCGCTGGCCCCAAGGAACATTAGAGTGAACTGCCTAGCACCTGGACTTATCACGACTTGCCTCTGCAGTGTAGTGAGGAAGGGTAGCTCTGCATCCCACTGGAACCCCTTGAAAGGCATCCATCTTCTTGGACAGGGAAGCCCAGTACCTGAGTCCTGAACTCTCAACCACTCCGTTCTCCTTCCCTGGGCTTTTCCATATTCCCTGTCTGTACCAGCTGCCCTATCTAAGCCAGACTCCAATCACACCATTCCTAAGGCATAGGGTGGAGACTGAGGTATTCAGACTCTACTCACACTGTTTCCTCTCTCCTTACGTGGATGAGAATTGGAGAGATGCAGCAAAATGCATCACTAGAACCCGAAACAAATGAAACACATGAGGGCAGTGGGGAGAGCTGGGAGCTAGAAAAGAAATAGGAAGTGAAAGAGGGAAGTCTCTCCATCCTTACTCTCTTGCCATAAGGACGGGCAGCTTCTTCCCTTTCTGCCTTTCTATTCCTCACCTTTCCTCTTCTTAAACATTAAAGAGCATTTCCCTTTTCCTGCCAGCTCTGGATGGACAAGAAAAAGGAAAGAATAGAAAGACCCAACCACCCTGCCCAGATAATGAAGGCTAAAACTGGCTGGGGCTCAAGGGCCCTAAGAGGCATGAAGATGGAAAGGGTCTGGTCCCTGGCCCAGCCCACAGCCCGCGGTCTCAGTTCCCAAAGATAACACAGGCAGCTCTCCTCTGGCCTCACAGGACCACACAATTCATAAACACTATCACTGCCAGCTGGCCCGAGCAAGCAAGTCAGCTTCTTTCAAAAGGTAAACCCGGAGACATCGGGGTTTCAGCAGTGCAGAGCTCTGGGAGAAGCCCTGAGTCCTCTCTCCACCTGGGGGATTGCCTCCACCTCGGAGCATCCATGGAGACCAAAGACCAAAACCAAAACCATGCTTTTTTAGTTCCCTTGAATAATGACACATGTTTACAAAACTCAGGTTGATGATCTATAATCCAAATGAAAAGAATGAAGAGCTTTACTAAGCCCCAAACTCCCCTTGCCTAAGGAGTTACTTTCTTCCCCAGTGAGCTGGATGAACTGTTCAAGCACCTTTGTCCGGCTCCCTTTCCTCTAAATTCCCTGCCTCTATCTTCTGGCTTCGAGGACAGATGCCAACAATGGCTAACTCTGTACTGGTCCAGACATCCCAAATCTTCCCAAAGCCATTCTGATGTCAGGCATGAGCTGCAGGCCTAGTTCATAACTCATTAATAATTCAGGATTGTCATCCTAGAGCTCCAATGAATGATCTAGCCCATGTAGCTCAATCCTGGATTCACATTAGAATCACCTGGGGAGCTTTTTAAACTGCAGGTGCTCAGGCCCCACCAACTCCCAGAGATTCTTTTGTAACTGGTCCAAGGTAGGACTTGACCATCTGGGCTTTTGTTTTTCTTTGTCTTTTCTTTTCTTTTTTTTTTTTTGTTTTGTTTTGTTTTGTTTTGTTTGTTTAAGCCTCTCAAATGATTGCAAGGTACAGCTAGAATGGAGAACCATTAATTCAGCCCTTGTATGTTTGAGTTACTCACTCTGCCCACCTCTAGAGCATTCTACGGCAGGCAGATTAAAGTGTCTCCTAACTATGCAGTCACTGATAAAATAAGAATTAGCACATTGTCACCAAATGAACTTGACTTTAAGGGACAAGTATAGATTCCTGAAAAAGTTGTCTGTAAGTTGAACCTGTACAAATGGAATCATTTTAAACACACCATTTACTGTCACACAGACTCCCTGATACTTTAGTGTGTGCACATGTGAAACCACTTTTTGAAGTATGAAATAATTGCTTACTATTTTATCTGTATAACTTTGGATTTTGGAGTCCTGAGCTCTCTAAAAAACTGTTTCTACAGTATTTGAATATTATGGGTAATGGTTTTTGCAGAGTACAGTATGCTCATACTAAATTATAACAGCATATCCTCATGGTAACACTATTTGATAGGCGGAAAGCTTGTACACTGATCCTGAAAAGTCATCTGATAATTCTTGATTAAGCAAATTTCATTCCCTGTGGGCCCAGTGAGGGAGGCAGAACTGTTTGATTTTTACTCCCTTCCTTGCTTCCCTTATTCCCCAGGTTAGGCGAGTCAGAGGATTATGCTGGCATCGTGTCTTTCCTGTGCTCTGAAGATGCCAGCTACATCACTGAGGAGACAGTGGTGGTGGGTGGAGGAACCCCGTCCCGCCTCTGAGGACCCGGAGACAGCCCACGGGGCAGAGTTGGGCTTTAGCTCCTGGTGCTGTTCCTGCATTCATCCACTGGCTTTTCCCACCTCTGCTCACCTTACTGTTCACCTCATAAAATCAGTTCTGCCCTGTGAAAAGATGCAGCCTTCCCTGCAGTCAAGGTGGCGTCTTACTCGGGATTCCTGCTGTTGCTGTGGCCTTGGGTAAAGGCCTCCCCTGAGAACACAGGACAGGCCTGCTGACAAGGCTGAGTCTACCTTGGCAAAGACCAACAGATATTTTTTGCCCTGGCCACTGGGGAATTTGAGAGGAGATGGGAGAGAAGGAAGCTGGAGGGGAAGGAGCAGAGTTGCAAATTAACAACTTGCAAATGAGGTGCAAATAAAATGCAGATGATTGCGCGGCTTTGAATCGAAATCAACGTGTTCATTTCTCAGTGTGGGGTGCTTAGCTGAGCAGAGAGCAGAAATCTGGCCAGGCTGGATCTCTGGACCCCCCAGCCCTCCTCCCTGTCTCCAGGACCTGAGCGTGATGTTCAGGGGTGGAGGTGTCTGCAGAGCTGCCAACTGGAAGGAAGGTGGCACGGGAACTCCCAGGACGCCACGGGGATCCCCGAGGCATGGCGGGCCGGCCGAGGGTGGGGAAGGATGAACTCTCTAACACCTCCCCGCCCCTTGCCTCCCAGATCCGGCCAGGTCCCCTCCCGACATGGCCGTAGGTCCCGAGTTCCCGCCCGAGTCAGCAAGGACAAGCTGGACGGGTCCTGAGCCGGTGGGGAATAGAGAAACGCCCTGCAAGCTGCCCAGGCCCACAAACAAAAGAAATGGGTTCTGCCCACGGGCCTGAGCAACAGTAGACGGAAAGCGGGGACGCTGCCCCCTGCCCCGAAGGCCCGGACACCGGGCTACGCACACCGGCCAGCTCACGCGGGAGCCGGCGAGAAGGGTAGGCGTGAGCGCGCGCGGGGGGTCTCACGCTGCTCGGCCGCGCGGCGCGCATGCTCAGTCGGGCAGCTCTCCGGGCGGGGCGGGGGAGCCGGCGCTCCGAGGCGGGGGGAGGAGCGCTCAAGCAGCCGCCCCTGACCCGAGCGGGCTCGGCCGCTGCTGCAGCGCTCAGCGCCCGGGCCCTGCCAAAGCCGGGTCTAGCATGTGCTGCGGCTCCCCAGCGGTGGCGGCGGCTCCTCTGCAGCAGCCTCAGCAACAGCGGCCGCCATGGCCAAGCCCAGCGTGGAGCTCACCCGCGAGTTGCAAGGTACGAGGCTGCCTCGGTCTCCGGGACGCCCCGTCCGGGAGCATCCCAGACCCAGCGCGTTCCTCCCCGCGGTGCACCCCAGCCCGGTGTCTCACACCCCCCACCCCATGCATCCCGGCTCCAAGGCAGCCCCTGCATCCCAGTCCGGGCATCGCTGTCCCCGGAGCATCCTCCGCTGCCTGCCTCGCCTCACCCGGTCGGGACCTTCCTGTCCCGGAGCCGCCCGTCCCGCCCTTCGGTGACAGGTGCAGTTCCCTGGCGCTCTCTGGGGCTGACTCTTGGCGTTCCTGGCCCACCTTCGGCGAAGCGTCCAGTCTGCCCTTCGGAGAGTCCCCGCTTCCCCGCCGGGCGGGGCCAAGCCCGCCCCTCCCGGCAATGGGAGCTGCCCCTGGTCCTGACCGCTGCGTGGCTTAACACCCTCCCTCCTCCCGGCCCCGCCCCGGAACTGGCCCTGAAGAGCCCCTTAGGAGCTGGGCAGCGCCCAGGCCAGTGGGGCAAAGAAGGGAGTCAGGGAAGAGGCCCTGGATTGGAGCTAAAACCAAGAGCAGGAGGGTCTCTGCGGCTTGCCTCCCACAGCCCGCGTCCCAGCCTGCCTCCTTCTAGCTACCCACCACCCACACATCAAGGCTGCTCCCGTTTACGTGGTTCTCAGACCTAGCCCAAACCCAGGCCCGGCCACCCAGCACTGCCACAAACCTGACCCCCAGAGACAGGAGCACAGGCTAGCCCACGCAAAGCGCAGGATGCTCATGGATACTCAGAGGCATGCTGCACCGTGGCGGTCTCCCACACCTGCACACACACACAGCACAATCGTGAGACGTGTGTAAACACATCTTCACAGAGATGGCACCCCAGCACACGCGCGCGCACACACACACATACACACACACTATATCTGGGTGGTTCTGCCAGCAGATGGTATGGGTCTCATTTAAACGTTAATTCTTCTCCCCACCCAACACACACGGAGGAACTGTCTGGCTCTGTGCCCCTTCCACAGCATACTCATTCACACTTACCTGTCCCCACCAATGCCACACTCAGACTCCCTGACATCTCCAGGAGGCATGCACACTCTCATAGTAAAGGCAGACACTCACACCCAGACCACCTAGAATATAGTCAAAGGGACACCCCACACCCCCACACACTGACTCACTGTGTATGTGTCAATGGCTGTTGTAGTGCATGGGTTGGAAATTCTTCACACCCTCAGAAGTGTAAGACACACCCTCCCACAGACAGTCAGCAACCGTCCCCTGACTCAGGGACATCAGGAGCCGGAGTTTTCTCCATACTCTACTCCCTTTCTAATAGGAAGAGAAAAGCCAAAAAAGAAAGAGTGTGAAAAGTCACCCAAGAAGGAAAGGCCTCTGTCCCTGTCTTCCCTTCTTTGTCTCTCTGTTTCTCTCTCATCCCATTTGACCCTGACCCTGCCTCTATCTGGAGAGCTCTGGGAGGTAGAGGTGGCCAGGGTGAGGGGAAGCTCTGAGCAGGCTCCCACCCACCCTCAGACAGCATCCGGAGGTGCCTGAGCCAAGGGGCCGTACTCCAACAACATCGTGTGAAGTTGGAGACAAAACCCAAGAAGTTTGAGGACCGAGTGCTGGTGAGGGCACTGGGCATGTGGGGAGGCAGGAGGTGGCTGGCAAGGGCAGCTGGCCAGGAGAGGGCAGGGAGCTGGGGGGACAGAGGAGACAGAAGTGGGTGGACACTGAAGAGACAAAACCTGGGGGAAGGAGGCAGGGCTGGACTGTGTTGATGTCCAAAAGTCTAGGGTAGGGCATCGGGTTGGGGGGACAATCCAAGAGCAGAGCTGAAGGGCTTAAGGAGGGCAGGGCCACCAGGGCCCAGAAGCTGCCATGTACCACCAACATTCTTTTTCTCTCTCTGCAGGCCCTGACCTCCTGGCGCCTCCACCTCTTCCCCCTTAAAGTCCCAGCCAAGGTGAGTTGGGCTGAGGAGCAGGAGAGCACCTGGCATTCTCCCTACCTCCCGAGCCTGGCAACCCGGGTCCTTACCAGGAGCTGAGCATCTCCATCCCTCCTAGGTGGAGAGCTCCTTCAATGTCCTGGAGATCCGTGCCTTCAACACGCTCAGTCAGAACCAGGTGAGTACCAGGGCTCTGGGCCCCACTACTGGGCCAGCTGGAGGAAGGAGCAGAGAGGAGGGAGTCTGAGGCTCTGATGCTTCCTCTCCCCCAGATCCTGGTGGAGACGGAGCGTGGCATGGTGAGCATGCGGCTGCCATCAGCTGAAAGTGTGGACCAGGTGACACGACATGTGAGCTCTGCCCTGTCCAAGGTCTGCCCTGGCCCTGGGTGAGTGGCAAATGAGGGGTCTCTTAAGGCATTAGATGAGAGAGAGAGTTCTCCTTCCCTTCCTCCTTCCCCTGGACCAGGGCTGAGAAGGAGAGCTCTCAGGTCCCCACTCCTGGTTTTTCCTGGGATGCAGGAGCTGTAACGGGGAAAGAATTGAGAGCCTCTTTCCAGCCCTCTCTGGAATGACTTGTTTCTTTTCCAGGTGTTTGATCCGGCGTGGAAACGCAGACACTCCAGAGGGGCCCCGAGACACATCCCCCAACTCTGAGACTTCCACATCTACCACCCACAGTGTCTGCGGTGAGCAGGGGCAGATGTGAGGAAAGTAGGCACTGCACCATCTTGGCCCATGACCACAGCCCTTTGTGCACTGGGTGTTGCCTGCGTGGGATTGCTTTGCCTGCCCTAAGGAGTCCCAGCTCCCAGACCTCAGGAAGTTCACGGCATAGCAAGAACCAAGAGCACTGCCAATTAAAGTGAACTTGACTGTTCTTGAATCCAAGCCTATTCCCCATTTCCTTACCCTCGTGGAACCAGCCTATCTCCTGCCCCACAGGTGGCTTCTCTGAGACCTACGCTGCTCTGTGTGACTACAATGGGTTACACTGCCGTGAGGAGGTTCAATGGGTACGTTGGACAGGGACCCCATTGGGAACAAGTGGGGCCTGGAGGGAGGGGGCTAAGGAGGAAGTGGGGAGCAGGTGTGAGCCAGTTCCACCTCTCCAAGGATGTGGACACCATCTACCATGCTGAAGATAACCGGGAGTTCAATCTCTTGGATTTCAGCCACTTGGAGAGCCGGTAAGCAGATGGGGCAGAGACTCCACCCTCAAATTCCCAACTTCAGCCCAACCCCAGCCCTTCCCAGGAGCACCCTTCTGGTCCCACAGCCCCAGTTCTAACTCCCCAACTCCATCCCATCCCCATCTACCCATCTAGGCCTTCCCCAGCCCAACTACCTATCCTTGGTCTCTTCTTTTCTGATCCAGCCACCTGCTCACCACTTTCCTGCCCCCTTCCATATCCCCACAGAGACTTGGCCCTAATGGTAGCAGCCCTGGCCTACAACCAGTGGTTCACCAAACTCTACTGCAAGGACTTGCGACTGGTAGGAACTAGGAGGGGCTGGTGAGGTGGGAGGAGTAGTGCCCCCCTTGGCTGCTGATCGCAAGACCTCCTCTGTCCTCAGGGCTCTGAAGTGCTAGAACAGGTGCTACATACCCTGAGCAAGTCGGGGAGCCTCGAAGAGCTGGTGCTGGACAACGCCGGGCTTAAGACGTGAGGCCAGCCTCCTCCTTGGGCAGTAGTGCACCCTTGATGTAGTTTTAGGGTCCCAGAACCTCAGAGCATGGTGCAGGCCTCTGGACTATCTTATCCAGTGCCTCTCTTTACAGAAGAGGAGACCAAGGCCAAAAGAGGGCACAAAGCAATTCGGAGGTCAAGCTAGGACTCAGACCCAAGCCTCCTGACCCCCAGCTCCATGGCCTTTCCCCAGGATGTTCCATGCCCTGTCCTCTTTTTCCATTAACTACCAAGCAGGGTGGGCTGCTCCAGTCTTGAGGACCCAAAGCTGATGTTTGTCTCAGCACAACTTCCTAAGGTGTGGAATGCCCCCAGGTACTCCGGAGTGGTGACAAGCTCCCCGGCAGGCCCTGAGCTGTTCCCCTGTTGTGGGGACCTCTGACCATTGCAGCCCCAGCCAGGCAGGCAGGTAGAGGAGGAGGGGAAGCCCAGAGGCTGGGACCTGGGGCTCAGCTCAGGACAAATCCTTCCTCCCCTTCCCTGAAGGGATTTTGTCCAGAAGCTGGCCGGGGTGTTTGGGGAGAACGGGAGCTGTGTGCTGCATGCCCTCACTCTGTCCCACAACCCCATCGAGGACAAGGGTGAGCCCCAGCCCTGAATCCTGTCCCCACCACCATGCAGACCCCTGTCCTAGCCCAGAACCCAACCAGGTCTGAACAGCAGCTCTCCAGCCTGATTCCAGCCCCTGCCCTGAAACCTCCATCCTTGACCCAAGGCCTGTACCCTACTCGAGCCCCCAACCTGACTCTGTGCCACCCACGCCCACTGCCCTGTCCCTCACTGGGCCCGTTTCTCTCTCTACTCCCCAGGCTTCTTCAGTCTGAGCCAGCAGCTCCTCTGCTTCCCCACTGGCCTCACCAAACTGTGCCTGGCCAAGACTGCCATTTCCCCTCGAGGTACTCGCACCAGGACCCCTGACCTCTGACCCTACCCTGGTGCTGCCTGGAGTGTTGAGCTCCAGAGGTACACCCACACACTCACACACCATCTCAGGGATGGAAGAGTGAAAAGGAGCCACATTTGGGGAGCGGGGAAGAGTTATGTGCTGAGGGGAAGAGGTGAGGCTAGGGGCCAACCCAGTCCAGTGCCCACTGTGCTCAGGGCTCCAGGCACTCGGCCAGACCTTCGGGACCAACCCAGCATTTGCCAGCTCCCTTCGATACCTGGACCTGAGCAAGAACCCTGGGCTCCTCGCCACAGACGAGGCCAATGTGAGTCCTCAGAACAGCCTCAGCCCCCTGAAGAAAGCATGCTCAAGCTTCAGGAGCTGGGAGGCCTTCTACCCCATGGCCTCTGGGGGTGGCGAGACTCCGTCGTCCCTTCCCCTGCAACCCCTCTATCCTTCCTGCTCCAGGTCCTCTACAGTTTCCTGGCCCAACCCAATGCTCTGGTGCACCTGGACCTGTCAGGAACTGACTGCGTTATCGACTTGGTGAGGAGTTGGTGATGGGAAGCCAGTCCGAGGTGATGTGGGGAGACCACAGTGGGCCTCGGTCTCACCCCCCATCCCTGAGTACACAGGTGGACAGAGCTGTCTGGATGACTTCAGGTTCAGCTAAAGTATAAAGCAATGTCTGTAGTTCATACCTGTGTGGCACTTTATCCAGGTCACAAGGTTGTGCTTGCTGTGCTTAAAAGCCAGCCCTTGCTCCCTTCCCCAGCTGTGCACCCTGGCACCCTCAGGGCAATGGATGCTTTTCCTAACTTGAACAAGGCGCCTTAGGAGTCAATGGTGGCCCTGACTTTACACATCCACTGCCTGTGAGCAGCTCTATGCCCCTGGAAGCCAGGCAGGGAGTAGGCCCATGTTCCATAGGGGAGCAAACAGAGGCTTCAACAATCTGAGTGGGCATCTACAGTGGGGCTCACACAGGCTGACCACAGAGAGTGAAGAGCCAGGAACCTCGATGGGGAGGAAGGGGGAGTCCTTTCCTGCCACTCCCCACCCCCTTCCAGCTCCCCTGAGACCCACCACGTCTCCCCCTACAGCTTCTCGGTGCCCTACTCCACGGCTGCTGCTCCCACCTCACCTACCTCAACCTGGCTCGCAACAGCTGCTCCCACAGGTGGGAGAGGAGGGGGAAGGGAGGACAGAGCAAGACATGGCCAATTCCCTCCCTCACTGACCCCAGGGGTCTCTCCACAGGAAGGGTCGAGAGGCCCCGCCGGCCTTCAAGCAGTTCTTTAGCAGCGCCTACACACTGAGCCACGTCAACCTGTCAGCCACAAAGCTGCCCCTGGAGGCCCTCAGGTCGGGTGGGTGCAGGGTTGGGGGCACATCCAAGGGAACCACAGGGAGCGGGAAGAGGTAAAGGAGGGCCTGCTGACCTCCCTCCCACAGGGCGCTGCTTCAGGGGCTCTCCCTCAACAGTCACCTCAGTGACCTGCACCTGGATCTCAGCAGCTGTGAGGTGAGCCATCAGTCCCCAACCCCCCTGCCCGCCTCTGACCCATGTGTATTTCTCGGACCTAAGTCAAACCCTGGCTCCATCTAGCCTCTGTGCTAACCCTCTGCGACCCCCTGACCTGGCCACACCACTACTTTCCCCTCTCAGTCTGGGGTCTGTGGCTCTCTTTTCCAAGAGGCCATTCCCTCTCAGTCTCTAGTGTCTCTGCCCTTGAAGCTTTGGGGTGGGAGATACCAGACTTTTCCACCAGAGGGCAGGAGCAAGCTGTCTCAGGAATAGCAGCCTTTCTGGCCAAAGGGAGGGAAGCCAGCTCTAGGGAAGGATCTGGTATGGGGACAGAGTCTCCCTGATTTTACACCCAGATCCTGGCATGAATTTGAGTTCTGTTGTGACTACTCTATCCTAAGCCTTAAAGGTGTCCTATCCCCCACCCCAACTCCTGCCTTCCACCCCTCACCTTGTCCCTGCAGCTCCGCTCAGCGGGAGCCCAAGCCTTGCAGGAACAGCTGGGAGCTGTCACCTGTGTAGGCAGCCTGGATCTGTCGGACAATGGTGAGTAATGGTGCATCACTTCCCTGGGGCCGGGGAGAACAGGGACCTGGAGCATGCAGAAGCAGCCCTGAGGGGACACCAGTCAGCCTCAGGCCTCAAGGCCAGGCCTCTCCCGTCTGCTCACCAGGGTTCGACTCGGACCTCCTGACACTAGTGCCGGCACTTGGCAAGAACAAGTCCCTCAAGCACCTGTTTTTGGGCAAGAACTTCAATGTCAAGGCCAAGTGAGGCCCCCTTTCCGTGCCCACAGACCCTTATCCCATCATTCACCCATCCTCTTGGCTCACCGTGTTACCTCTGGCCACCTCTCTCCTCCTCGAATAGCATGACCCCAGCCCCTCCCCTCCTACTCTGAGCCCCACCTCCCTGCAGGACCCTGGAGGAGATCCTCCACAAGCTGGTGCAGCTAATCCAGGAAGAGGACTGTGTGAGTGCCTGGGCCTGGGAGGGGACCTGTAGTCGGAGGGGGCTGTGGGGACTGGGCCCAACCCCCCCTTGCCCACACAGTCCCTGCAGTCACTGTCGGTGGCAGACTCCCGGCTGAAGCTTCGCACCAGCATCCTCATCAATGCCCTGGGCAGCAACACCTGCCTGGCCAAGGTGGATCTGAGCGGCAATGGCATGGAGGACATCGGAGCCAAGATGCTGTCTAAGGCCTTGCAGATAAACTCCTCCCTCAGGTGGGGCCCACACTGGGTCCCCCTGACCTGGAGCCCCAGCCCTTCCCCATATATACACAATCCCCCTGCTTGCCTTGATGCTCTGGACCCCAGCTTTCAGAAGACCCCCAACCCCAGAACCATCTCTGAGTCATCCTTATTGCCCCAAGAGGATTGTGTCCCTGGCCCCTGGTAGGGACCCAGGGGGAGGGGTGCCAAACTGGTGCTTACCCTTCCCCCAGAACTATCCTATGGGATCGGAACAATACATCTGCCCTGGGCTTCCTGGACATCGCAAGAGCCCTGGAGAGGTGAGTGGACCATGCTTCTGCCCTAATCCAAGTCCCCAGCCTCCCTGTGCCTGGATCAGGCCTGAACTACTCTTGCCCCACCCTAGCCCCTTTGACCTGTTTGCACAGAAATTTTAGGAAGGGCCATGGAAGAGAGAAATGATGAGCAAGGGGGCTGGAGGGCTGCTCACCAACAGAGGAGGCAGGGGCCTCCCGTCCTCACCTGTTCCCATCCAGCTGTGCCCCTGTGTCCCACAGCAACCACACGCTGCGCTTCATGTCCTTCCCCGTGAGCGACATCTCCCAAGCCTATCGCAGTGCCCCTGAGCGCACCGAGGACGTCTGGCAGAAGGTGCAGGGTGCTATCCTAAGCAGAGTGGAACAGCAAGGGGCAGGGGGCAGCCCACATCCCCAGGCCCTGACTCACCAACCCCATCATCTCCAGATCCAATGGTGCTTAGTGAGGAACAACCACTCCCAGACGTGCCCCCAGGAGCAGGCCTTCAGGTTGCAGCAGGGCCTGGTGACCAGCAGCGCCGAGCAAGTAAACGTTTCCCTCTGGGACACAGGGGGCATACCTGGGGCATGCAGGGCACAGGTGTGATGTGATGGAAAATTGAGTAGGGGAGCATGAAGAGGCACTGCATGGTGCCTGTCACTGGACTGAACCATGTGGGGAAGCAGAAAGAGAGGGCCTGCCAGATATGGGCTTCAAACATACGTGGGCGAACAGCAGGAGTGCACAGGACTCTGGGAGCTCAGCTGGGTATTCAGAAAGGCTGTAGCAAGGGGGACCAGACCAGCCAGAGACATCACCTCCACCACTGCCAGCACCAGTAACACTGCCTAAGGGGTCCCACCTGCGAAGATGTAGAAGCAGGGGTCCCCTTGACACCCCTGCCACTGTGCTCCAGATGCTGCAGCGGCTGTGTGGACGAGTGCAGGAGGAGGTGCGGGCCCTGAGACTCTGCCCCCTGGAGCCCGTGCAGGATGAGCTACTCTACGCTCGGGACCTCATCAAAGATGCCAAGAACTCCCGGGCGGTGAGCCCTCCACAGGCTACCCTTCCCCTGAAGTCTGGAGAACCCAAGAAGGCCGACCATGCTAAGCTATGCCAGCCCTGCCCTGTGCATCTGCCTTCCTAGCCCAGGGACCCCGGAGATCTAGCAAGTCGTGGTTCTGGTCTGCTAATCATAACCCCTTCCTTCTCCAGCTGTTTCCCAGCCTCTATGAGCTGGGCCACGTACTGGCCAATGACGGGCCTGTGCGGCAGAGGCTGGAATCAGTAGCAAGTGAGGTGTCCAAAGCTGTGGACAAGGAGCTGCAGGCAAGTCCTGGAGGAGGGAGGAAGCCATGGTGGGAACCCAGTGTTGACTGAGGCCCTAAGCCCAGAGCTAAAGTCAGAGCTGGGAGACTACTGGAGGGCCAGGAGGACATGCACAGAGTTGAGACCACCCACAGTCCCACGTTACCAAGGCATTGCTGCAATATCAGGCTTGGATTTTTTTCTGTGAGCTTTGATGTTGGTCCCTGAACTCTGACCCTGCCCCCTCTGGGTTTGGATCCTTGGACTGACTCCCCCTGTCTATATGGTAGGGTAGAAGGAGCACTGACCAGAAAGTAGGGAAGCCTTAGTGTCCAAGGCTCTGCCACTAACGGTTTTGTGACCTTAGGTGGGTCCCTCGGTCTCAGCATGAGGGGCTGAAATAGATAGTCTCTTCTGCTGTGGTGCCACCCCTGACCCTGTCCCCCTTGGGCCTCTGGCCTCCTTTTCCCCCATACTAGGTGATTCTGGAGTCCATGGTCAGCCTGACACAGGAGTTATGCCCTGTGGCCATGCGGGTGGCCGAGGGGCACAACAAGATGCTGAGCAATGTGGCGGAGCGTGTCACAGTGCCCCGGAACTTCATCCGAGGGGCACTGCTGGAGCAAGCAGGACAGGACATTCAGAACAAGCTGGAGTGAGAGACGAAGGGCAGGGCTGGGGGCTGAGCTGGATTTGGCCGAGATCACTTAGGGACTTGGGACTGGAGAGCTATCAGCAATGAATAATGAATGGCACAATCTCCATTACAAGGATCAATCTTTAACCAAATGCAACCTTGCTATTTAGGGTCTGACTGATCTTTGCCCTGGAAATCTAAGTGCTGAGCTGGGGTTTAGGAGCCAAGGTTGTGCCCACACAGGTGTACACACACATACCCACACAAATACACCAGGAATGAGATAACAGGGCCTCCTCGGAGGCATGGACAAAGAAAAGTCCCTGAGGTGGGTGCGTGGAAGCACTGTCTTCCTCCCAGTTTTCCTTGCCCCTAGAGCTCTTTCATTCTGGGTCTGGGTGCCACCACTCACCAAAGCAAAGGAAAAGTACTACACATATCCATGAAACAGCTAGGTCCAAGGAAGGGTCTTTTCTACCCTCACAGTAGCAACTAGCAGGGTTTAGTTAGTCAGCACCCCAATTACCTAGCTGTGTTCCGCTGGGGCTCCAGGGGCCTGACCTAGGGCCCCCTTGCTCCTTCTTCTCCTCGAATTCCTCTTTCCCCACACATAGTTGGGCTGGGGGCTCCAGAGTGGGACTAGATGTGTATTTATGGACAAATGAGTGTCATGGGCTAGGCTGCCTCCTTCAGCAGCCACATGCGCTCCATGGGCAGACAGACCAGGCCAGCCGGCCATTCTCTCAGGCCTCTGGGAAAGGGAGTGGCTCAGGGGCCATGTGAGGGACTGAGGTACTACTGTTCTGAGTAGCCCCACCTGTGCCCACAGTGAAGTAAAGCTCTCAGTCGTCACCTACCTAACCAACTCCATAGTGGATGAGATCCTGCAAGAGCTCTACCATTCCCACAAGAGCCTGGTAAGGCTTCTGCAGCCTGGCCTGACTCGGGCACGCCCTCTACCCCACATTATCCTGTCTCCCTAATCACCCTCCCCTTCAAGGCCCTGGGAGATGGGCAGCTTCCTTGGAATTCTGTTCACACCTGCCCTTCCCCAGGCCCGGCACCTGACCCAGCTAAGGACGCTGTCAGATCCACCAGGGTGCCCAGGCCAAGGGCAGGATCTGTCCTCCCGGGGCCGAGGCCGGAACCGTGATCACGAGGAGACCACAGATGATGAACTTGGGACCAACATTGTGAGCCCCCTGCTCCCTGCTCCTCCTTAATAACCTGGGCCCTGCCCTTAAACCTGCACAACGCTATCCCCTTCCACTGCTCTGGACTCCCCTGGCCACCTCACTGTGCCTGGCCTTCTGCCCCCAATCCCAATCCAGCCCAACCTCTTCCCTCATCCCAATGCCTCAGCCCCCTGAGGAGCAAGGGGCAGGATGGGCTCAAATAAGGTTTCATGATGAATGGATGGCTCTGGCCCTGCCACTCGTCTTCATTTCTGCAGGACACCATGGCCATCAAAAAGCAGAAACGCTGCCGCAAGATCCGGCCGGTGTCTGCCTTCATCAGTGAGTCTCCCAGCCTTCGTTCTCATGGACTCCAGACTCCCACCCTCCATAGCCCCTCTTTCCCTTGATTTTTTCTCTGTCTCCCCATCCTGCTTGCTCCCCATTCCTCTGCTAGTCCCTCTAATGCTACTATCTTGCAGGCGGGAGCCCTCAGGATATGGAAAGCCAACTGGGGAACCTGGGAATCCCCCCTGGCTGGTTCTCAGGACTCGGGGGCAGCCAGCCCACAGCTACTGGCTCCTGGGAAGGTCTATCTGAGCTGCCCACTCATGGTTACAAACTAAGGCATCAAACACAAGGGAGGCCCCGCCCCCCCAGGACCACACCTCCAGGACCTGGTCGGCCCAGTGTGAGTCCCTAAGGCCTCACAAGAGGATCCCCTTCACTTAGTGATGCCAGAGCCAGTGGTTTTACCTTTAGGACCCAAATTCCAGAGACAATAGCCTTGAGGGATTGGGCAGGAGCCCAGGTGTGCCAGTGAACAGATGAGGGATTGTCCAATTTGTATGAGAGCTAGACCTTTTCACAGATAAGAAGAAGTCTCTGTCTGCCGGGCAGTGTCATTCTTATTTTGGTGAAGGATAGAGCCACCAAGAACACCAAGAGCCACCAAGCTTAGGAAACACTGGGTGAACTGAAGTCTAAATTTCCATAAATGTCCAAGCCCAAAGGGGAATGCTCTGAGTGGATGGGAGGTGGAGCTTGCTGACCTAGATGAGATGTCCCACGGGACTTTCCTCCCAGCAGATGCCAGCACCTGGGACTCGTCAAGAGAATGGGATGGCCACCCGCCTGGATGAGGGGCTGGAGGACTTCTTCAGCCGAAGGGTCATGGAGGAAAGTTCCAGGTGTGATGCCTAAAAACACTCCCATTTTCAGCAGGCCACAAGGCCCTAGAAGGGCTCCTGTGTCCTCCCAGCTCCCATGGGAGTCTCTATAACAACAGTGCCCAAAGCCAGTCTCTGTGGGACATTTCCCCACATTCTCATCCTTCCCCACCCAGCCCTCAGGGCCCATGACCTCTGCATCTTCTCAGGACAGCTGGGAAGAATGAGGCCAGAGTGAAACACCACAGTGGGGTTGGAGGGCAGGTGTGGATGAGAGGGAGGTGGGGAGCAGCCTTGGGACAGGATACCCATTAGTGCTGAGAGGCCCGGGAGGTAGTGTTCACTGTCACTGTCCTGCAGACTGCCCAGGGTCTGTCCAGGAGGAGCTGGGTCACTTGGAGAAGCTGAGAGGAGATGCGGGGGAGGTGCCTGGGAAGAAACAGTCAGTCTGCGGGAAAGGCTGCTGAAGGATTACAACAGGACAGGAAAGGCAAGGGCGTCATCTCCCTGAGAACGAAGTGGAAAGGGCTGAGAGACCAGATGAGAGGAAAGCAGGTTTATCAGACCCAGGATTGAACTTGCATCTGGCATTTGTCGCTAACTTACCCTGATTCTCCCCAGCTACCCCCGGACTCTGAGGACTGTGCGGCCAGGACTCTCAGAGCCACCGTTGCCTCCACTCCAGAAGAAAAGGCGCCGGGGCCTGTTTCACTTTCGCCGGCCCCGGAGCTTCAAGGGGGACAGGGGCCGGGGTCCCCACCACTGGACTCCTCCTCCCTCCACCCCACCCCTCCCCGACTCAGGAGAGCCCTCCTAGCCCAGACCCCCCAAGCCTCGGCAATAACTCCTCTCCCTGCTGGAGCCCAGAGGAGGAGAGCGGCCTCCTGCCTGGATTTGGTGGGAGCCGGGGGCCTTCCTTCTGCAGGAAGATGGTAAGTGAGGCAGGGGGTGCTGTGTCTTCCCCTTTTCCTGCCCCACACTTAACCCAGTCTCCTACCCCACCCCAAGCTTAATGGGAAAATGCTAGGACCCAGGGTTCTCAGGAACATTGGTCATTTCAATTCTCCTCTCCTTGAGAGTGGACTGAGACCCAGTGGCCAAGAGCATGCTGGGAGTGCTGTATGCAAATGCAGGTATTGGAAGGACTCTTCAGAGGGTCTCGGCAGGGCTTCCCCATGGCTGGGAACTCAGTGAGGCAGGGGTCCTCCTGACAACTCCCTCGCAGCTGGGGGAGCTCCCTTCCACTGGGAACTGCTAATAAGAGACCTTGTTCTAGGGCACTGAGGTGTCGGAGCCAGGGGAGGGGGGCCCAGCCCCCGGGACAGCACAGCAGCCAAGGGTTCACGGTGTTGCCCTTCCTGGGTTGGAAAGAGCTAAGGGTTGGAGCTTCGATGGGAAACGAGAGGTGAGTGGAGCCTGGGACAACAAACTGTGGGTCCTGAGGGTACCTGTCCAGCACCTTCTCCTTCCCACTCCCTCATCCCTGGTGGTTCAGTAGGGAAAGCAGATGCTTTGGCATTAGAAGATGTTAGCTGCTGTTCAGCCCCTACCACACACTTGCCACGGAGCCCTGGACTGGTCACTTAACCTCTTGAAATTTCTCCTTCTTTACTGTAAAATGAGGGGTTATAAAATACTTATCTCTAGAGTTCTGTTTCCCAAACCAGGGTGACTTGATTATAACCTTTGCGACGGATTTTTACCTGAATTATTACTTACATAGTATTTTTATTTAAATTAACTCACCTTTTTTTAACTTAGGCTAGACCTAGGCATTATCATCTTTAAAATCACAGGCTTTTTGAATGAGTCATGTTTTTTTCTACTACACATAAAATACATGTGTAACTATAAAGATGGAAGTCTACTCATTTGTGTAAGTCATTTCTTGTGCCCCTGGGGAGGTATGGGTGCCATTCTTTGGAAAACAGTCTGTCTAGGGACTAATGACATGAGAATGACATGGGAGATGCTAGAGCAGAAGCCCTTTGTCAACTGCAGTCCTGCCACAGAGGAGACTTTCTTATGACCTGACCCACTGTTCTTTCAGGGCCCAGGCCCAGACCAGGAGGGCAGCACCCAGGCCTGGCAGAAACGGCGCTCTTCGGATGATGCAGGTAAGAACAGCCACATTCAAGCCCTTCCTTTGATCCCTCTCTCAGGGGTCAAATTTACCTTTTTCCTTTCTCCTTCTCTCTTTCTCATCCCTTCTCTCTACTCCAGGGCCTGGATCCTGGAAGCCCCCACCACCACCCCAAAGCACCAAACCAAGCTTCAGTGCCATGCGCCGAGCAGAGGCCACGTGGCACATAGGTATGGAAAGCCTCTTCTCAGGCAGCAGTACTGAAAGCCCAGGGTGTGTCCAGAGAAACAGAAGCCCATGGCCCCTGTGCTGGGGAATTTATGGCCAAGGTGGGCCAGTGAGAAGTCAACACAGTGAAAATGTTTAAGGATATTTACAAAGCTACATCCAAAAGAGACAACCCAATGCAAAGAAAGCATCTACAGAACAAAAGCGGCTTCTCCAGTGTTAGCAGACAGGAGCAATGCTTTGTGGATGGCTCTGGTGAATTCTGTAGAGCAGGTGCAGCCTCTGGTCACTGTCAGCACAGTGGCAGCCTCTGTAGAGAAGGCTTCTCTCTGCACCTTGCTGGGAAGAGGGTGGGCAAGTCAAACTGCCAGCAAGCACCAGCTATGCCAGGCCCACCTCACACATTCCAGCCTCCTCCAGAAGTCGTTTATCAACTCACCCTCAGCTCACGCAGAAAGGTGCCCCAAACACGGGCAAGAGCTCTGCCTCGGGGGTCAGAAACCTGCAGTATTAGTCCTTCTCAGTCACCCATGACTTTACACAGTCATTTACTTTCTGGCCCCATGACTGGAAGAGTAAAAGGGAGTGGATTATCCCAGGCATGACACTTCCCTCCTGCTGGCTTCAGAGCACCTTCCACTTAGGGAGCCACTAAAGAAAAGTTGGTCAGCTCAGCATCAACTCCAGTTGCCAAAGGCCTGGACTATGACCCTCCAGCAATACTGACATAAACAAAATCTCCCTGTTAATGGTGACACCCCCTCAGCCTCTTCCACTCCCATCACCAGGCTAGGGCGTAAGGGCTGGAAAGAGCTAAGAGCTGAGCTGGCTGGTCTGGCTTGAGCCACATGTTCCCCACTGTCCCATCCCACCCATTCTGCATCTGCCCCTCTCTCCCCTGTAGTGCAGAACCAGGCGAGCCTGAGACTTGGAGTGCCTGTGCCCTTGCCTCCTCCTCCAAGGCCAACCCAGCACTGGGGGCATCTTTGCTGATTTTTTCCATCCCATACACAGGCTAATTAAAGCGCCCAAAGTAGGGCTCCATCTTTCCTTTAGGAAACCACAATAGTCAGTTGCCCCACTGCACAAACACCTCACAGATGCACACGTAGACAACACTTTCCAGTGTCAGACCCACAGGCTCATGTTGCTTAAAGGCCACTGGGGCGGGGGATGAGTGTGCCAGGGCACCCCTCCATCTAAATCAGACTTTCAGACAGAGTTCTGGGAATGCCAGGCTGCAGCCTTGGCAGAGCCCCCAGGGCACTGCAGCCTGGATGGGCAGCATGCCTGTGGACCCAGCAGGCCCTGGGCCCTGGCTCTGCCCCAGCAGGAAAGGGGTCGGGCACTGCTCTGCAAGAGGGACAGTTAGGCCAGAGTCCCCTCCAGAGGTGATGGCCTCAGGATGATCCTGGGAAACAAGGGCTAAGGAGCGTGGACATAGAAAGGCACATGAAAGGCCAGGTGCAGTGGCTCACGCCTGTAATCCCAGCACTTTGGGAGGCCGAGGCGGGCGGATCACAAGGTCAAGAAATCAAGACCATCCTGGCCAACATGGTGAAACCCCATCTCTACTAAAAATACAAAAAATTAGCTGGGCGTGGTGGTGGGTGCCTGTAATCCCAGCTACTCGGGAGGCTGAGGCAGGAGAATCACTTGAACCCGAGAGGTGGAGGTTGCAGTGAGCCAAGATTGCGCCATTGCACTCCAGCCTGGGCGACAGAGCAAGACCCCATCTTTGGGGAAAAAAAAAAAAAGGCACATGAAAGGCAGAGACATAGGAGCAAATGGGCTTGGAGGGAGAAAGTCCTGGCCTCCAGGGCTTCAGTGGAGAGAGGAGACAGGGGCAGGAGCTATGCAAGAATGCCTTTTCCTGCAGCTTCTCCTCTCTCTCATCCCCAGCTGAAGAGAGTGCCCCCAACCACAGCTGCCAGAGTCCCAGCCCAGCCTCCCAAGATGGGGAAGAGGAGAAGGAGGGGACCCTCTTCCCAGAGAGGACACTTCCAGCTAGGAATGCCAAGGTGAGGGGCCAGCAAGATGGGTGGGGGAGGGACTTTGATGAGGCAAAGGAAATAACTGACCCAGCATCTTCCTTCCTCTGCCAGCTACAGGACCCCACTCTAGCTCCATGGCCTCCCAAGCCAGTGGCTGTGCCCAGGGGCCGCCGGCCTCCCCAGGAGCCAGGGGTCAGGGAGGAGGCTGAGGCTGGGGATGCAACTCCAGGAGTCAACAAACCCCAGCTGAGGCTGGGATCACAGCAAGACCAAGAGGAGCCTGAAGTCCAAGGTCTGCCACCCTGGCTAAATGGGGGGTTCAGGGCACCTCTAGGACTTTGCTGCTCACATCAGGTCCTCTTCCAGAGCATGGAATGAGTGACAACCAGGAGTCACAGCCTGGATGAGCATCCCAGCCTGATCCCCACTCCTGTGTTAGGCCTGCCTTGATTGTTATTTCAGGGCCCCCTGATCCAGGCCAGCGGACTGCCCCGCTGAAACCCAAGAGGACACGGCGGGCACAGTCCTGTGACAAGCTGGAGCCTGATAGAAGACGGCCTCCTGACCCCACAGGTGCTGGTGGTGAGAGGGCAGGTCCCCCTTCCCACCTATCTGTCCAACATGACACCCCTCAAAGCCCCAACACCAGGTGGCTGGCTGTCCCTGCCCAGGAAACAGGGCTCCCTGGATTTGTCCCCAGCAGGAACCAGTGAGCCAGGAACAGACTGACAACTGCCACAACACCCTCCTCAGCCCTCGACATGTGCCTCACAAGGACTCAGACCCCTATCCACCCCCAGTCCCCCAGGGCTTCCTGCCAGCTCCTGTCCTACAGGGGCAAGATGGCAGGACCAGGCATGGGGGAGCTGGAGACAGGGACTAGAACAGAGGGAGCCACCTGGAGAGATGGAGGCTGTCAGTGCCTGCCTCGATGCCTCTCTCTGCAGAGAGCTTCTGGGTGGGGGCTTGTCTCCTCCCCCAGGAGGGTGGATCTCTGTCCCTCTACCCCTAGGGACTCTCTCCCCACTTGTATAGAATAAAAAAACAAAATCACTGCCTGCCTCGAGTCTCTGCTATCTTCCCCATTCACTGCCTCCACCATCTGCTGCTTTGCCACAAACCCTCAGAGCTTGGCCACAGTGGAGAAAAGTGAGAAACATTCCACAGGGACAGACTTGGGGTTCTTAGAGGAGCAGGAGAAAAAACAGAACTGTCGAGGGAAGGGGACTGATAAGTCCCCAAGCCAAGGTGGGTGTTATGCACAGGGTCAGGGCTGAGCTCCCTGGAGAAGGAACCAAAAGGACAGAAACCAACACCAATGTCTGTCCAGCTTGTTGGGGTGTAATGGGATTGGAAGCCCCAGTGTACCAGAGGGACACTGGGGAGCAGTGCGTGTGTGTGTGTGTACATGCGCATGCACACTAATGGGGGAATTACATGATGTTGTGTCGTCCTGGGGGGACCCTCACTAGTCAGAAATCTCAATAGCAGGTGAACAGAAGTGTCTGTGGCATGAAGTCAACAACTAAAGTCACTGCCTCCCATGGTGTCCTAGCAAATACTATCTTGGCATTCAAGATCCCACTCAAAAGCCCCTTCCTCTGTGAAGCCCTTCCTGATGCCTTCCCCACTCATCCATGTCGCACCCTGCCTTAACGTGCTCTCACTGCATCCTGAGCAGGTCCATAACATTGCACCTGTCACACTTAATTACATATGTGTATTGGCTTATCCTCTCTCTGTCTCTGTGTTCCATATACATCTGCCTCCCCGGGGGCAGAGGCTGTGTCTTAATCACCTGTGTAGCCCCAGCACCTGGCACAGTGCCTGACACCCAGGAGATGCTCAATAAATGGCTGCTACATTAATACATGAGCAGTTTAAGGGGATGGAGGGTGAAGGTAAATGCTCTTGCGTACTCATCGCAGACCACAATGTGCCCAAACGTCTTCACATGTGGTTTGCAGCTCCCCAGGCAACTGCTTACTTCCCTTAATTACTGATTTCACCAGTAATGACTTGTTTTATTTCCTTAAGATCTGTGCATGGCGCAGCCCCTCCCACAAGGGTAAGGCCATATAGGTTGAATCTCCGGGGGTGTTGGGTATACTGTGGCACCGGGAAGAAGCCTTGGGAGTCAGTCCTTCAGCACATGCCCTCATGTGACCAGGATATGAGGTTGAGTGTCCTTAAGCAATTATGTCCATTTCCTGTATCTCCTTATAAAATGGTGGCTAGGGAACTGGACATCATTCTCAAAGCTATGACGTTCAGCAAGGTACGTGATGGTTTTTAAGGAGCACGGGAAGATCTACATTCTGCTATATTCCGGGTTAGTGTGAGTGAGTACATGTGTGACAAGGACAGCCCAGTGTTCCTGTATATGTGACTGCAGATATCCTTAGCTAGTATAACAATGTTGAAAGTGATGTGAGAAGGGGTATGTTTCCCAATGCGTATCGGCCGGGGGCTGTAACTGTCATGGTGTCACAGTGAGTTTATGTACTGGCGCCTGTGTGTGTCAAGATATGTGTGAGCCTGTGAGTCGTGGGTGCATGTGTCGCCATCATTTCTCTGTGTGAATGTGTATGCATGCACCACTGCAATGTGCGCATCTCTGTAATTCTGGGTGTGGGTGTGGTGTGAAGGGGAAGATGTGTGTCACTGTGTTTGTAGGGGTCCTGCCTCTAAGCCACCCCTAGCCCGCCCTCCTCCCCTGGTTCTGTGGCTCCTTCCCAGGCTGTGGCCCTGCCCCTTCCCTCTTCTCCCTCCCAATCCATCCATGCGGGGGGAGCTGGTGCTGCGCCCCCCCCACCCCTCCCCATCCAGGCCCCATAAATAGCAGCAGAGCCGGAGTTGGAGCCAGTGCCAGCGGCTGGAGCAGCAGGGGAGTCAGGGCCAGGGCCAGAGAGCCGGAGAGAGGAGCCCCCGACCGAGAGCCCAGGTGAGCCCACCCTTCCTCCCCAGCCCAGCCCCAGCCCAGCCCAGCTTGGCCCAGTCTCCATAACAACATCTCCTGGAGCCCACAGAGAGATCCCAGCCCTGCCCAATCCCTTCACCACCACAAGCCCCTGCCTATCTCGGGGACCCCCCAAGAACTGGGAGACTTGTGGCTGGAAAGCAGAGATCCCCCTCCCCCAGCCCAGACCCTCCCTCGCATATCCAGAAAGGCACACATTGTGGGGAGGTAGATACCCAGCCAGAGAAAGGTCCCAGTTCTGAGGGAGGTACAGGAACTGTCACACCCTCCTGGAAATGGACACACAACATGGGGGGACTGACACGGAAGGTGGGGCACTCAGACACACCGATGCACACTCACTCGGGGAAGCATGACATGAGATCAGACAGCCTCACCCTGAGATCTGTACAGACACAGATAGCTGGACTGACCGGCCATGAACTCGGGCCGGCATACCCCTGCCTGCTTCAGCCCGAGGCTTGGTAGCACTGCTGGGGGAAGGTGGCATGCGTGCATCCCACGGGCAGCATGGAGGGAGCCACGACTCCCCAAAAATCCTGTCGCTAAGAGACAGTGCCAGTGCTGCCAAGAAGTGTGAAAACAGGGGAGGTGGGGAGGGATGTGAGGCTTGTCATAGTTGGAGCTCCTGCCAGGAGCCTGAAAGAGCTTTCAGCAGAGCCCTGGTCCTGCCTCCCAGCCCACCACCCCTCCTTTTCCATCAGCTAGCCAGAAGGGGAATGGGGGCAGGGGGTGGATAGGGATAACCCAGCAGGGGACTTTCCAACCTGTCTCCTGCCCACTGCAGACTCCACTTCTGAGACCCATCCTCTTCAGACCTCCAGGGGCCTCTTCACCCCCTGCCCCACCCCCTTGCCCTAGTTTAGCTCCCTCGTGCCAAGACTGAGTGCAGCGCTGGCTCCAACACCAGTCGGGAAATAGCAGAAGGTGCTGAGGCCGCAGAAAGTGTAGATCAATCGATGGCCTAGGAGCCAAGACTGCCAGGAACATCCCCACCCCAACCCTTCAGCCCTCTCCAGCCCCATCCATGCATACCTAGGCCAGCAGCACAGGGCTTCTGTGCAGGAGTGGGAGGCTCAGGTCCACTGCCCTCCCCTGCTCAGAGCTCTGGTGAAGCTGAGCAGAGGGCAGGGGAAGCAGGAGGTTCGTGAGGCCCCCGGGTCTAGGGAAGGAGGTTAAGGGGGGTGGGGCCCAGGGACCCCAGAGGATAGACCCCTCTGCTGGCAGGTTTTCCCTTTCCAGGGTCCAGGCCACCTGCTCTGTCCCCACAGTGACATGTCGGACCCTGAGATGGGATGGGTGCCTGAGCCCCCAACCATGACGCTGGGGGCCTCTCGGGTGGAGCTGCGGGTGTCCTGCCATGGCCTCCTGGACCGGGACACACTCACCAAACCCCACCCCTGTGTGCTGCTCAAGCTCTACTCTGATGAGCAGTGGGTGGAGGTGAGAGCAGCTCAGGTTTCTCCTTAACTAACCTGGGTTAAGCTTGGGAAGGAGGGAGGCTGGGTGGGAGCAGTGAAAGCCTTGCAGGGAAATGTGTGGACTCTGCAGCGCCTTCTCGAGGCCGCTTGTGTAACCTTGGAGATGGGGTCCTGGAGGGGACTGAGATTGCCCCAGAGGCAGTGGGGTTGCTCCCAAAGTCCTCATGATAGCCCAGAGGACTGAGGGTCCAGTGGGCAGGCAGCACCCCAAGCTCAGGGATCAGCTTAGGAAGAGAAGAGCTGGTTGCTGGGGACGTGGGGGCCCAAGAAGAGCTGGTGTGACTAGGGCAGTCCAGGGCAGGGAAAGTATCCTTGGTTCCCAGAGAACCCTTGCCTCCCTTCAACTGCTACCACAGGTAGAGCGCACGGAGGTGCTTCGCTCCTGTTCCAGCCCTGTCTTCTCCCGGGTGCTGGCCCTCGAGTATTTTTTTGAGGAGAAGCAGCCCCTGCAGTTCCATGTGTTCGATGCCGAGGACGGAGCCACCAGCCCCCGAAATGATACCTTCCTCGGCTCTACGGAGTGCACCTTGGGCCAGGTCTGCATTTCTGGCCTCCCCGGCTACCCTACCCTACCTCCATCAGCTTTGCCTCTGGACACCGGAATGAGAGAGAAAACATGAGCTCTAGAGCTAGTTCAACCCATCCTTGGCTCCCATCTCTGCCATTCACTAGCTGTGCAGCCTCAGGAAAGATACTTAACCTCTCTGAGTCTTACTTTCCTATCTAAAATATGGGGGAGTGGTCAGAGTGCTTCCCTCTTCAGACTACTGTAAAAATTGAGCCCAACCCTAGCCCAAGTCAAAGTGCCAACCCTTGTGGACACTCAGAGCATTTATTATTCCATCCCTTGTACGTGGCCAAGGCAGATGGGGATGTCACAGCTGGGTCTCCCTCCACCTCCATCCCCAGATTGTGTCACAAACCAAGATCACTAAGCCATTACTGCTGAAGAATGGGAAGACTGCGGGCAAGTCCACCATCACGGTAGGCAAGATCACCTGTACTCACCCTTGGTCCAGGTATTCAATGCCCCTGCATGGACACCTATGGTGACATCATGCCCAGGACCACCCCCACCTAAGGGAAAGGGGATGGGGTGGCCCTTGTGGTAGGTATAGAGGAGTCCTGCCACTTGCATCCCCCTTGCAGATCGTGGCTGAGGAGGTTTCTGGCACAAACGACTATGTGCAACTCACCTTCAGAGCCCACAAGCTGGACAACAAGGTTGGAACCCCAGAGTCCAGGCCCCCAACTCCCCTGTCAGTCCTAGGCCTCCCACTCAAGACAGATCCCAGGAGCCCAGGCCTGCTCCTTTCCCAGTGTGAGCCCATCCCCTACCCTCCTTGCAGCTCTCACCAGCCTCAGGGGCCCTTTCTCCTGTATCTTCAGGATCTATTCAGCAAGTCTGACCCTTTCATGGAAATCTATAAGACCAACGAGGACCAAAGTGATCAGCTGGTCTGGAGAACTGAGGTTGGTGCCTGGGGCTATGGGGATGAAGGGAGGGAGAGCAAAGTAAGAAAACCCAGACAGGAGCTGACCAGCCACCTGGTGCCTCTCCAAGGTGGTGAAGAACAACCTGAACCCCAGCTGGGAGCCATTTCGCCTGTCCCTGCATTCCCTGTGCAGCTGTGATGTCCACCGACCTCTCAAGGTGAAGTCCCAGCCAAGCCAGCACGCCTACTTGGAGCAGCCAGTCTGCTATCTAAGACCTTTTCCCTGCTTGTGGCGAGCCTCCCTCCTCTCCCCCATGTGATAAGCACATCCCACTGTGGGATAAATAACAGGTCACAGCTCTATGTTAAACTTCCCACATGTGTGCCTTTTATCAGTGGCCAAAGTCCCTGGCAGATTGAGCCAAAGAACAAAGTTCAGCAGGTGGCCTCTCTGGACAGGTTGAGGATGTCTGTTTGGGCCTCAAGACTGTGAGGCCCCTGCCTCTGAGTCCCCCTACTCACCGTGAACACTGCAGAGCATCTCCAACCTGACCCTACTCCTCCCCCTGCCTTCTCAGTTCCTGGTATATGACTATGACTCCAGTGGGAAGCATGATTTCATCGGCGAGTTCACCAGCACTTTCCAGGAGATGCAGGAAGGGACGGCAAACCCTGGGCAGGAGGTGCCACAAATACCCCACCCCCAGAATCCCCACCCAGATCCCTGGGAGAATCCTGGGGGTGATTCTGGAGAGACCTCCATAGGAAGTGGAGAGGGTGGAAAGCACCTGGGCTCAGCTGAAGGACCAAGCCATGGGGGTCTTGCTCTGGGAGGCTCTGCTGGAAGGGAGAAAGAGGGGTCACCTGACGGATTTGTGACCCTGAACTTGTGGGGTGGGGTCTAGATGCAGTGGGACTGTATCAACCCCAAGTATCGGGACAAGAAGAAGAATTACAAGAGCTCAGGGACCGTAGTGCTGGCCCAGTGCACGGTAAATTTCACTTCCTGCTTCAAGCCTTGCCCCAGTCCCTGCCCGACCACACTCTCAGGTTCAACCCTTCCCTTGTTTCAAAGACCAGTTTCTCTGCTTCTGGGAACTGGGAACCCTTGCCCTATCTCACCCCCAACTGCAACCCAAAAAACTCTGGCTTCCCCATGTTTCCCACAGAAGCCCTACCCACGCTCCCTCCTCAAAGGACCACCCCATCCCCTCCCCTTACCCTTCTCCCTACCTCCAGGTGGAGAAGGTACACACCTTCCTGGATTACATCATGGGTGGCTGCCAGATCAGCTTCACGGTAAATACTCAGAGGGAGGGCACACAGGCAAGAGGGAGGGTCTGAGTCCATAGTGAATAGAAGGAGCCCAGAATCTCCACTGCCCCCACTTGGGCTGCTCATGAGCCTTTGCATTGTCAGCTTATGTACCCCCCATCATTATGTGGCTACCTGTAGCCTCCCCCCCACTCATCTTAGTCCTCCCTACAGATCCCAGCTCTGGCCTAGGCAATCTGGTGGCTCTCACGGCTGCAGCATGACCTTTTTTCCACCCCTACCCAGGTGGCCATCGACTTCACCGCCTCCAATGGGGACCCGAGGAGCAGCCAGTCCCTGCACTGCCTCAGCCCCCGACAGCCCAACCACTACCTGCAGGCCCTGCGTGCAGTGGGAGGCATCTGCCAGGACTATGACAGGTAGGAGGGAGTGGGGCGGGAGGGAACAGGCAGGGAGGCCTTGCCCGACAGATTCCACAGCCTTTTCTTCTCCCCAGTGATAAGCGGTTCCCAGCTTTTGGCTTTGGGGCTCGAATCCCCCCCAACTTCGAGGTAGGCTAGAAGCGAGGGAAGGAAGGAGATGGGGGGCGTGTCAGTCAGGAAGAAGAGGCAGGCCCTCACTGCTCCCGCCTTGCCCTTGCAGGTGTCCCATGACTTTGCTATCAACTTTGACCCGGAAAATCCTGAATGTGAAGGTAAAAGGGGAGATTTTCAGCTGCCCCGCCTCTCCCCAGACACACCCCACACAGGAGCACAGACTCCATTCCCAAGGGCCCAGCTTCCTGTCCCTTCCACCAATCCCAGGCCTGTCTTCATCAGGTGAGGCTTCCAGGGCCGAGGCCCAGCATCTGCCCCCAACTCTCCCCACCAAGGGACCGTCCAACTCTCCCACTGCTTAATGAAGGAACTCGGGGCGGGGGGGGCAGTCCTCAGACCTGGAAGCACTTCCTTGCTTTAAGGAGTGTCAGGAAGGGGCCCTGCTCATTTCTGCCAGCTTCTCAACTTCTCTTCACCCACAGAGATCTCAGGGGTCATCGCCTCCTACCGTCGTTGCCTGCCCCAGATCCAGCTCTACGGCCCCACCAACGTGGCCCCCATCATCAACCGTGTGGCTGAGCCGGCCCAGCGGGAGCAGAGCACAGGCCAAGCCACGGTAGGAAGACATGGTGGGCAAACAGGAGCTACCCCATGTGTCTTCAAGTGGTGCCAGGGCCAGGGCCTGCACCTGGGTGGAAACGGTGTCAATGCCCTTACACACAAAGCCAACCCTTCCACCCTCTCTGCTCGCCCTCAGAAGTACTCGGTGCTGCTGGTGCTCACTGACGGTGTGGTGAGCGACATGGCTGAGACTCGCACTGCTATCGTGCGTGCCTCCCGCCTGCCCATGTCCATCATCATTGTGGGCGTGGGCAATGCTGACTTCTCTGACATGCGGCTGCTGGATGGCGACGACGGTCCCTTGCGCTGCCCCCGAGGGGTGCCTGCAGCCCGAGACATTGTCCAGTTTGTGCCCTTCCGAGACTTCAAGGATGTGAGTCCCCTGGGCCCCTTCCGGCTGAAGGACTCCTCAGCTTCTCATCCCCCCAAATCTGACCTTCGTCTTCCACCATTTGATGTCCTGCTAAGGACGCTGGAGCCTAACTGGCTACCCTGAAGCCCCACTTCTCCCTCAGCTGACCCTGCCTGCCCTACTCTTCCTCCCACCCCTAACCACATCACTGTCCCCACCCTAGGCTGCCCCCTCTGCACTCGCCAAGTGTGTCCTGGCTGAGGTGCCACGGCAGGTGGTGGAGTACTACGCCAGCCAGGGCATCAGCCCTGGGGCTCCCAGGCCCTGCACACTGGCCACGACTCCCAGCCCTAGCCCATGACTGCTACCCTCCGGACCAACCCTCCCTCAGCCTCTCAGTGAGTCCTGGGGGGTCCAAAGGAGTGGACACAGGGGGTGCAAAGTGGGGCTTGGTAGAGCCCATCTAGGCTGGGTGGAGTGTAGAAGAGAGTGTTTATGACTCTTCCCCCAACTCCCAGGTGCCTGTCCTGACCCTCGTGACTCCAGTGACCAACGCCTCCACCTCTTGGACCAGCTGTGCCCCCTGGGTTCTGGACGTGAGTGGTGGGCCCTGCTCCTA
This sequence comes from Rhinopithecus bieti, assembly GCF_001698545.2. Lineage (NCBI taxonomy): Eukaryota > Metazoa > Chordata > Mammalia > Primates > Cercopithecidae > Rhinopithecus > Rhinopithecus bieti. The sequence goes on from NW_016809758.1 coordinate 48,898, forward strand.
TCTCTCCAAACCCCACACCTTTAATGCTGTGGCCCCTCAGTGACTTCCTTGGGTGATCCTGACTTTCTAGCCATTAATAAAGAGACCTGCTCCTAGCACCTCAGCCTCTAACCATCATGCCTCAGATGCCCACTGGGCAGCCTGCAGCACACCCACACACACCATAAGAAATGAGGACCAGCACCTTTCAAAATCTGAGACAGAGCTCCCCAGCCAGGCTGCTGTCTCTGCAGTCTTACCTCAACTATGTGCCAGTGGGATCTGAGGAGCCCCCACCCTCACCTCCCAACCCCAGGGGGTCTACACACCATGGAGGTTAATTACAGGAGATACGGGGATAATTAGGGGCTGTCAAGGGGGCGGGCTGAAGCTTTCTTATAGCTGTCTCCAGAGAGGCCCCGCAGAGTCCCCCAGGAGCTGAACCCCAGCCCCCACACAGCTGTGGGGCGGGCCAAGAACAGGTGCTGGGGGTACTAAAAGGAGGGCAGCAGGTCTGCTAGTGAACTGGGAACACAGTGGAGCATCTAAGGCCTGTACAGTCTGGTTTCCTGGGTGTGTCAATGTGTGTGTCTGTTCATGGCCTTAATGGGTCACACTCATGGACTCAGGGATGTGCAGTGTGTGAATACACAGATTCACACGCTTAATGATCACATCAGCAACAACAGCAAATATCATTATGTAGCATGTGTTAACTTTATGCTAAGTGCTTATTTAAATGCATTTATTCTCAGTAGGTGGTTACCATTATTTTCACCATTTTTCTGACAATCAAGTGAGGCTTCATTTTAACTCACCCATGGTCAAAAAACTGGTAGAACTACAACTTGAAACAGGGTCTCACTCTGCCATGCAGGCTGGAGTGCAGTGGCACAATTACGGCTCACTGCAGCCCTGAACTCTTGGGCTCAAGTTATCCTTCCACCTTGGCCTCCTGAGTAGGTGGGACTCCAGGTGCATGCCATTACATCTGAATTCTTTTATTTATTTATTTACTTTTGTAGTGACAGGGTTCTTGCTATGTTGGCCAGGCTGGTCTCAAACTTCCTCCTTGGCCTCCCAAAGTGTTGGGATTACAGGCAGGAATGACTACGCCCCACCTAAAGCACTACTCTTAATCACCGCAGTGTGCAATTTTTTTTTTTAAGTATATTCAGGTGACCCAGGAGTATCATTTTGAGACCCAGGTATATGTGGCCTAGTTGTGTGCTCAGGTGTCTGTGGATGGCTCTGTCTGCCTTTGTGTGCCACGCAGGTGAGAAAAGTGAACAAGAAAAGTAGTGGGTCTGAATTACATACAGCTCCAGGGCAGGCAAGGATAGACACAGGTGAAATTTAGAGTGAGAGAAAAAGAGCTGGGCTCTTGGAAGAACCTTCCCTGCCCCATCCTGTCCCTTTAACAATGAGTGTGGAAAGGGATGAAGAAAGAGAAGCTAAAGGTTCTGTGAGCCCCTTGGAGAGAGAATCCAGAGCCAGAGAGGATAGCCAGTGGCCACTGGTAGGGAAAGGGAGAGGAGATGAGAGAAATTCTGAGAGCGACGGAGGAGAGGACTCCCATTGCAGGCTCCTACGTGGAGGAGGGATGAGCTGGGATAGAGGAGGGGGAAGAGGGAGCAAGAACTGTGATGGGAAGAGAAGAGACAGCTGGGGAGGGGGTGGAGAGAGGGGTAGAAAGGAAGAGGGACATATGGGAGCTTCTTCCCCCATGCCCGAAAGCTTCTCCCATTTATTATGTCCAGTAGAGGACAGATGACAGTAACTGGTGAGGTGGCTGCTCCCAGCACAACGCCTGTGCTCTGCCCAGAGGCCCCAACTGCCCTCCCCTTAGGCTGCTGAACTGGAGGACTGGGTTACCATGGAAACTGTGAGACCTGGATAGCCACAGACAGGCTGAGTTGGGCCACTGAGGCTTCTGAGTTTGGTGGTGGTGGTGAGAGGGGGAGGATCCATCTGTTCCAACGCCTGCCCCTCCACCCCATTTCCATTGGCTCCCCATAACAGATGTGCCACTCAGCTCCAGGTGGGGACTTCCCTTTTTCTTGCTCTTTCGCTCTCTTCCTCTCTCTCCCTCTCCCACACACAGACACACAAAACAGTAGCCTGAAGCAGGGATAAAGAATGAACACTTCTTAAATTGCAAGAGCATTTAGCCTATTGCATTAGAATTCTGCCTGGACTTCAAGTTTAATTCACAAAAGCTACACTCTCTCAGCTCCTTGTCCTCCCAGGAGAAGTCTCGCCTCAGCCCTCAGAGAGGCGGGAGGTGGCAGGAGCACCCTGTGCAGGTCTGGAGGCCCAGGAAGCCTGGAGGGAGCTGCAGAGGACCCATGTATGTGCTCACAGAGAAGCCAGGCTTCCTCACCTGGGCTGTGCATCCCCTGCCTAGGCTGCAGCTGGGAAACCGGAGCAGGATAGGAGGTGCCCTTGGCAAGATTGTCTTGGGGACTTCTTGGGGAGACCACTGGGACTTCCACACTGGGGAGATGCCAGAACTGGAAAGGGAGCAGAAGTCGTCCAATCCAAATGAGAATTAGATGAAGTAACACAAGTCGAGGAAGTAATTGATTTGCTCAAGGTGACAGGGGGATCCCATGGAAGAGCTGGGACTAGGACCCAGGTTTCCAGACTTCTGCAGAGAGCTCTCTCCCAACCCACACCAACAACCCCCAGAGCTCACTCTTCAGGCCTTTGCTGCTCTGAGCCCTGAAGGCCACAGGTTTGGGCAGGGAAAAAGCATCTTGGATAGAGTTCCTAGTCTGTCTAGTTATTGGGTGTTGAAACCTTGAAAATTCTGTAGTGCTAAAATGGGGAGGTTACAAGCTTCAGAATGAAAATACAGCCTTATTGCTAATTACAGCTTTAATGTGTTACAGGTTGAAAACCTTGAATTAAAAACTAAACTGAGATGGGAGCTGCAACCCTCCCCCACCTCTCATTCACTGTGTCACCACACTTCCACCCCCCAGTGCCTGGCACTGGTCCCTGCAGAGCTCAGCCTGCCAGTCATGTGGGCTGGGTTTCTGTGTTCGTAAGGGGAGAGGACCCCTCTCCAGAAAATGACCAGCATCTAAATTCGGGCACGACCTGAGGACCCAAAAGCTTTGGGGATATTTGCGCGGTCACACAGGGCGTGGCTAGGACCAGAAGGCGCTCTGGTAACGATGCAGAGAACAGTGCAGCCGCCTCCTGGGCGGTGCCACCCCACCCAGCCCCCACTACACCACAAGGTGCTCTGAATGGCTCAGAGAAAGAGGTGGGAGAGTTCCCCGGACCCGGGGCCGCTCGAGGTTAGCCGGTCACAGCGAGCCTTGTAGAGATCACGCTCCCGGGCCAGGCGGGCCACCTCCGCCCGCAGCGCGTCCAGCTGGGCGGCCAGGCGGGCGCGCTCGGCCTCCAGCCCGCGCCGCTGCTGCAGCCGCTTGGAGCGACAGGCCTGCGCGTAGCCGCGGTTCTTCAGCGTGCGGCGCCTCTGCTTCAGCCGCAGCGCCTCGTCGCGTCCGCAGCCCCGCAGCTGCCGGTTTAGCTCCCGCACAGACATCGAGACCAGCGCCGCGTCGGAAAACCGCTCGGCCAGCTGCGGAGGGAGAGTGCAGAAACCGGGTCAGCGAAGGGTCCAGGGTCGCACCCGGCTCAGCCCTGGGGGCCCGACGCTACCTGGCCCCGCCCCGAGACAGCCCCGCCCCGCCCCGGCTTCCACCTTCACCCGAAGGCTCGCCCTTCCAGGCAGTCTGGTTTAGTCCAGACCCCGCCCCAGGCCCCGACGCTCTCCGGGCCCCCCAGCTGACCGTTGTTTGAGTCAGGCGAGCCGGCCACGGTCAGGCGAGCCCACCGCGCACCTGAACCCCGGGCTCGTCTCTGGGATCCCCGGCATCCAGCTCCAGGCCCGGGTGTGTCCAGTGGACCCACACCCAGACGGCCCCCAACCCTCCAACGCTCTGCGTTTCCCTGTCCTGAAGCCCGCAACCCGGTGACCCTCACAGGATTTGGATTACATCCTAATGCCCTCAACACCCCCATCTGTGTCTGTAATTAATAGGATGAGTACCAATCCTTCCTGAGAAGGTTGGGGGCTGGGAAGCACAAAGTCTTGAAAAGGCCAATCTAAACCAGTCTTAACCCGGCTCCACTCCACACATAACCCTTTCCCTGGTTTCCACACACCGTGTATCTGTTTATCTCCTGGAGTCGCCCACTCCCCAGCTCAATTCTTCCCTTTGGATTTTCTGCTAATCTTATCTTCTCCCTGCTCCTCCTGGTTCAGCCTACTCATTTCTCTCCATTTTGAGAAAAGGGGGAGAAGCAGAATGTAGTTTTCTTGATCTGATTTCTTTCAAGGGACCTTCTTCCCTTCTCCTGCCCTCTGTCCCCTGTCCCAGTCCATAACCCCCTCTGGGAGCTCACCTTCCTCCCTTGGGTAGTCCTCCTTCCTTGCCCTGCCTCCCCTCAGGCCAGCTTGCTGACCACTCACCTGGATGTGCTGGGCTCCTGTCTCCTCTGGACTCCCTGGGTAGTAGCAGTGAGGCCCATCAACAGGGACTGGGCCCTGACCCTGCAGCAGCTCCATGGCCTCTTCAGGACTCAGCCCCAGTGCCTCCCCAGCCCCCAGCTGCTGCTGCAGGGTAGCCAGCCAGTACAGCTCCTCCAGGCCTGGCCGGGTGCCCTCGGTCGCCCCCACCATGCCTGGTTCACTGAAGGTGGGTGAAGGAGGCACTGAGCTGTAAGGTGTGGAGCCCAGTGAGGCTGTAGGGGGGCCAGGTCGGCCCTCAGAGGGCTCCCGCTTTACCTCAAACTTCATCAAGTCAAAGTCATTGACATATTCCATGGCCAGGGGACTGGGGGGCAGGGCCATTCTGGAGCTGGGCTGAGAGGGGTGCACCTGCAAAGAGGAGGAGAGGTCTGGAGCACCTGGAGGCCACCTGCCATCCCCTCTTCACCAAGTCCCTCTTCCCTCAAAGCCCAAGGGCCCTGGAGCAAGAGTTTGGGAAAGCCAGAGGGATGGTGCAGCTCTGTTCACTGCACAGTCCCCGCCAGGCTGAGGAGTAACCTTTCAGAGGGCAGGGGCTCCTGATAGGGGACAAGCAGCTGAATTCCTGAAGGAGGAAAAGGACAGCACAGCCTCTCACCGCACTGATGCCTCAGGATCTATGAAAAGCAAGAGCAGTATGGCAGTGCTCCCAACCCTAGTGCTGAGACATGCCGAGAGGTCTGTCATCTCAAGAGGCATCATTCCACTTCCAAGCCATTTTTTAAAATTGCTTAATTAACTGTGACAGAGTGAGTGTATATTTTAGGACAGTGGGAAGGCATGTATGCTGTGAATTTTAAAATACAAGGATAATGTGTTGTTATACCTCTCTGTCTCTCAAAGCACTCAGGGAAGTGTCTTGCCTATGGAAGACCCTCAGTGTACATTTGTTCCACGAATTAATCAATCAGTGAATCCTTTTGTAGGGGCAAGAGTCTTTATATGGAAAAAAGAAAGGTCCAATAATTAGTTCTAGAAAGATCAGGATCACCTGGCCACCATCTTTTCTCAAGGCCAGTCTCCAAGGGGAACCAACCAAGACTGATTTTCCTTCTTCTATTCACAACTTGTTATGTTGTGTGAACTTGAGCAGATCACCTTCACCCTTCTGACCCGTTTTCCCTTCTGTTCAATGAGGGCAGTTAGACTTTGTAACATACACCAAAGAGTGTTCTCTGGAACACCCAAGAAGAGGTCTCTGCTCAGATAATTTTGAGAAATGTTGCCTCCTATCCCCACCTCTTACAGATTCACATAGCACAAGAGCATATTAACCTGAGCGATCCTTTAGTAAACCATCTGTTCAAGTTCAACAAAAAGTGTCCTAAACTTATGTCACCAAGGAACTCTCCTGTCTGTTATCAACCATGGGGCACATGTTCACCTGAGGAACTTCTGGCTGGGTGACCTCAGATACCCTTCCCAGCCTTGAAGTTCAAGCTCTAGTCCAGCTCCCAATTCCAGTAACTCCCACCCCATCCCCAGAAGGTGTGCAGCAGGGAGTGTTCATCCCCAGGGCTTAGACTTCGGCTCCTTCTTGATTCCCCAAGCCTAGGTAGCCCTCTTTCCAACCACATCTCTGACCCCCAGGCTCTACCCAGAGAGGCAAGAGTAAGACCCAGGCCTCTCTCTTCCTGTTCCAGGGCAGGGTTGTTGCCCTCTCTATGGAACCTGTCACCCTTGAGAGGACAGAGGGGATGGAAACAGACACAGATGAAAGGAACTGGGTCTTGGCAGAAAGGAGATGGTGAGACACTGAGAGAGGTATCCAGAAAGAATTGGATGTACAGAAGGAGTAGTGGGGAAGGTTGTTTGTCTTTCTGACGTGATAGCAGTGAGGGACACAGGCCAGTCAGGGTGGCAATGGAGTAGGGTACCAAAGTGTGAGGATTCTTGAAAACAGACAACAAAGAGCAGGTGTTGAAAGAGGGGGTTCTAGGTGAGTGGCCTGGCACCCAGGTAGGCCCTGGATATACTCACTTTAGAAATGGCAGAGAGGATGTGGTCAGTGCCAGAGCCAGACAGGCACAGCTTCCCAGGAGACTGAAGGCTCCATGGAGCAGGGCCTGGTGCCTCTGCTCAGCTCCAGGGGGCTGTGGGCACAGAGCCCAAAGGGCATTCTTAAAGGGCCAGCTCTCTGAGGTCATCTGTGGTCCTGGGGCCTCCAACCAATGAGGTAAGGAGATCATTTGCATATCTTATTGGCCTGGGGTTGGGGGAAATGGAGAGAGAGGAGAGTACAAGTATGTTTATTCTCAAAGAAGGAAAGGGGGCATCTTCCCCAACAAAGCTCCTCACTGATGATCTGACTCCCAAGTGCTCAGTTTCCCAGTTCGGACAGCCACATGGGTCTCAACCACCACCCCTCCATGTGAACACAACCCTCAGCCCTAGCCATGCATAGCCTGGGACTGGAAAAAGAGGACCAGACAAGCTCCCAGGACCCCCACCTTCCAAGACCCTGCAGCCCCTCGTCTGTCTTTGGAGACTATAAGCTCTCCCAGGCCCACTCTCATCTGGCCTATTGGGTCTGTGTCCTATTTTCAAGAATCCTCACATTTCTGCCACTGCCTCACCTTCATGCTGACTGGTCTTATGTCCCTCATAGCCATTGCATCAGAAAGGAAAGCAACTTTTCCCACAGGGGATCTCCAGGACTTGACCATCCCGTATTTTGTCTCTCCCATTCTTGCTGAACCAGCCCCAGGACATGCAGCCCAGCTTGGGAGAAGGAGTAGGAGAAAGGAGAACAGGGAACTCTGTTCCTTACTTCTGGGCCTCAAGGGACATTGAAATCTAATCACCACCAGTCCATTGGAGACACTTTTGTGACTGGCCTCACATGCCCTCCGCTTTCTCTCACCTTTTCCCTGTGTGTGTCTCTGCCCCTCTCTCCTCTCTCACTTATTCTAGTTCCCAGATGGCTGGGGGGTGACCTACATTTTCAGCCTAATCCCCTAACACCTCTTAGAGCTATCATCCCTGAGTAGGAGTGGGAACAGGGATACTAGGAATTATCCAAGGAGATGTTTAAACCTGTCCGAAGCTGTTTAAATAGGGTCTATGGAGTTAAAGGCCACTCCCTACCTTCTGAGGCCACCCAAAACTCCCATGGGGTTAATAGGTCCTCTTTCTCCACACAGAGGCCTGGGTGTCCATCAGATCCCAAAGGTCATCACTTATAAAACTTAACCTGGTCCCAGCCTTAGATGTTGGGGAAGAGCTGACAGATACAGATTATCTAAGATGGTGGTTTCTGAAGTGTGGTCCCCAGAGCAGCAACATCCATATCACCTGGGAACTTGCTAGAAATACATGTTATCTGGTCTCACCTTAAATCTACTGAGTCAGAAACTCTGGGGGTGGAGCCCAGAAATCTGTCTTCCAGCAAGTCTGACATGCTTGAAAGTTTAAAGGCCAGGCACAGTGGTGCAGGCCTGTAATCCCAGAATTTTGGGAGGCCAAGGTGGGTGGATCACTTGAGGTCAGGAGTTCAAGACCAGCCTGGCCAACATGGTGAAACCCCCCCCTCTACTAAAAATACAAAAATTAGCTGGGCATGGTGGCGGGCACCTGTAATGCCAGCTACTCCTACTGAGGCAGGAGAATCACTTGAACCTAGGAGGTGGAGGTTGCAGTGAGCTGTGATCGCACCACTGCACTCTAGCTTAAGCAACAGAGAGAGACTCCATCTCAAAAAAAAAAAAAAAAAAAAAAAGAAAAGAAAGATAGTTTGAGAACCACACAGAATGCCTACAGTCTACCCAGCTTCCCTGGGGAGGCATGTGTATATGTCTGTGCGTGTGTATGTGGTCTCTCCTACCACGCTTTCCATACACATATTGGAAAACCTACATCAGATGACATCACTCTCTTCCCACACCTGGGTGTCTGTTTTAAGGAGCAGAAACCATCGTCACCATTCAGGCTTCTCTGTGTGACTGCCTGGATCTACGGCTGCTTTCTCAAAAGAATAAAAAAGCCTAAGGCCTAGGAAGCAACCACAAAATGGGAATAAGGATCATGGAGAGGCAGGACCCCACACCCATGCCCATGGAATGTAGCTCTCTAAAGTGGACACCAAGGAAAGAGACTCTACAATTTCCCTGGTTGAAGAAAGAATGGGAAATGTTGAGTGCAGCCCCTTTTTTCATGCCTGCTCTGGCCTGGCCAGACACTTGCCCCCAACCAGCAGCTGTCAGGTCTGCACTGATCCTCTTGTTTACTGGAGGGCTCAAAGGAGAGGTGGGAGGGCTAAGCTGCTAACGGGCTAAGGGAGTCAGACTAAACAAGCTCAGGCAAGTTGAGCTGCTTGGGGCTCAGACCAGGCACCACTAAACCAGGGAAAGGAGTTGGGGGAGTGAGGGTTGGGCCCAGTCTGGGCCAGAGGAAAGGACCAAGGGCATGGAGAGGAGAGTCTGTGGCAGTCAACGGGGACCCAGAAAGCAGAGCCCATCTCCCATATCCACTGGAGACTGAGAAATGACTACTATGACTGACGGGCTCAAGGACATCTGGAGACAGGAAAATAGGAATGAAAAAGATGAAGCCAGC
>NW_016809758.1:59660-80054 GCF_001698545.2 Rhinopithecus bieti
TTTTTTTTTTTTTGAGATGGAGTATTGCTCTGTCCCCAGGCTGGAGTGCAGTGGTGTGATCTCAGCTCACTGCAAGCTCTGCCTCCTGGGTTCATGCCATTCTCCTGCCTCAGCCTCCTGAGTAGCTGAGACTACAGGCACCCACTATCATGCCCGGCTAATTTTTTTTTTTTGTATTTTTAGTAGAGATGGGGTTTCACTGTGTTAGCCAAGATGGTCTGGATCTCCTGACCTTGTGATCCGCCCGCCTTGGCCTCCCAAAGTGCTGGGATTATAGGCGTGAGCCACTGCACCTGCCCTAATTTTTGTACTTTTAGTAGAGACAGGGTTTCATTTTGGCCAGGCTGGTCTCGAACTCCTGACCTCAAGTGATCCACCCGCCTCAGCCTCCCAAAGCATTGGGATTACAGGCATGAGCCACTGCGCCTGACCCTGAGTTATACGTTTTAATTTTTTTATTTTTATTTATTTATTTATTTATTTATTGAGACAGGATCTCGCTCTGTCACCCAGGCTGGAGTACAGTGGTGCAATCACAGCTCACTGCAGCCTTGAACTCCTGGGCTCAAGCTATCTCCCACCTTGGTCTCCCAAGCAGTTGGGACTACAGGCGCACACCACCATGCCTGGCTAATTTTTTATTTTTTGTAGAGAAGAAGTCTCACTATGTTGTTCAGGCTGGTCTTAAACTCTCAGGCTCAAGTGATCCTCCAGCCTCTGCCTCCCAAAGCGCTGGGATTACAAGGTGTGAGCCACCACACCCAGCCCATTTTAAATATTTAAACACAAGGTTTCAGGGCCTCTATTTGTACTCTTGCTGCAGGTCCTACATATGTTAAAGATGTGTCTACATAACAACAAACCATTTAAACAGAGATGAATGTGCTATGAAGAAGGGCAGGGTGCTATGAAATTTTCTTCCATGAAGACATACTCTAATACAAGGCCAGAGGGGATGGATCACAGGGACAGGTTGCCTAAGAAAGTCATGTTAAACCAAGACTAGTCAGGTGAATAAGAAGTGACCCTGCCTGGAGGTGTGGACAGGGTGGGAATTCCAGGCTGCAGAAACAACATATGCAAAGACTCTGAGGCAGGAAAGAGGTAGACATGCTCACAAAACTGAGAAAAGATCCATGTAGCCAAAGAGTAGAAAGCCTGGAAGGTGGGAAGAACAGTGATAGATGAAGCTGGAGAAGTCAGCAGGGGCCAGATCACGCAGAGTGTGGGAGGTCACATTAAGGGTTTGGGCTTTTTTTTTTTTTTTTTTTGAGACGGAGTCTCGCTCTGTCACCCAGGCTGGAGCACAGTGGCCGGATCTCAGCCCACTGCAAGCTCTGCCTCCCGGGTTTACGCCATTCTCCTGCCTCAGCCTCCCGAGTAGCTGGGACTACAGGCGCCCACCACCTCGCCTGGCTAGTTTTTTTTTTTTTTTTTTTTTGTATTTTTTTAGTAGAGACGGGGTTTCACCGTGTTAGCCAGGATGGTCTCGATCTCCTGACCTCGTGATCTGCCCGTCTCGGCCTCCCAAAGTGCTGGTATTACTGGTTTGGGCTTTATTCTAAGAGCAGGGAGAAGCTACTGAGGGTTTTCAGCAGAGACATGATGTGATCAGATTTGTGTTCTAAAGGATCACGTATGTCAGCACTTTGTGTTTGTGGAGGAAGGCAACAATGAACTAAGAGTCAGATTAGAGGACTAATGCCATAACCAAGTTGAGCCTGGGGAATATCTGCAACTGGAAGCACACTCTGAGACAGAACCTTGTTTGCAAGTGGTTTATTGGGCAGGGGGCAGGGAGCCTTTCGAAGAAAGTGAGAGTTGCAGGACCCGAGAGAGGGAACAGTTGAATGGCACTGCAGTTGTAATCAGCTGAGCCTAAAGAGCTCTGGGACTGGGATGGACCTTCAGAGTTGTCCCAAACTGAGGCAAAGGGCTAGGCCTCTGTACTTTATAACAACCATTCATTGGATACATTCTGCCCCCAGGAAGCAGGCATTGCATTTGGTGAGACAGCTCCCTTTGGCCACAGATAGTGCTCAAGGAAGTACTCAGCTGTGAGCCATCAGCAGCCAACACTCAGCAGCTGGAATAATGAGCACCATGATCCTGAAGGGGGAATCTGGGCTGCACACCACAGCATCCACTACTCGGGGGCTGTGAGACTTCAAGGATGAACCCAGAGGCCCCAGGGAGGACAATGCAGATCAGGGCAAGGCTGGTCACACTCTGCCCCCTGGTGGTACTCCTTGGACATGGGGCCAGCTGGTGGGCCAGGCTCCCCTGGCAGGGAACTAAAGTGTGTGGCAGATAAGGGGAAATGAGCAGTGCAAGGAAATCCACACATGAGCCCCTTGCTCCATTTGCCTAAAGCTAGAGAAGAAAGCAATGGTGAAGAAGAATGATTCAGAAACGTGGCACTCATTCATTCTTTTATTCAACCAACTTTTATTAAGTGCCTATTATAGGCCAGGTACTGCTAGGAACTAGGAAAAAAACAAGACTGAAATCATCACTCTAGTGAGGATTACAGAGATATAAAAGTAACTACAGTATAGTAAAGTGTGATAAGTACAAAAATATAGGCATATACATGGGATAGAAGCGACACAGATGAAATAGATGTTCATTCTAAGGGATGAACAGAAAAGGCGCGTGTGTGTGTGTGTGTGTGTGTGTGTGTGTGTGTGTGTGTTTGAGACAGAGTCTTGCTCTGTCGCCCAGGCTGGAATGCAGTGGTGTGATCTTGGCTCACTGCAACCTCTGCCTCCTGGGTTCAAGCAATTCTCCTGCCTCAGCCTCCTGAGTAGCTGGGACTACAGGCGTGTGCCACCACACTGAGTTAATTTTTTTATTTTTAGTAGAGACGGGGTTTCACCATGTTGGCTAGGATGGTGTGTGTTTAATTTGAGTGCAGATGTCCAGAAAAAATTCACAAAAGTGCTCTAGAAACTTCAGAGTTCAGTACATAGGAGAAAAGAGGCAAGTGGGGATGTGGGGGTGACAACATTAGATAAATAGGAGTCAGATTATGAAGGACATAAGATACCATGTGATGGAAAGAGCCTTGAAGAGATTTTAAGAGTGATATGATCTAATTTTTAATGGTAAATCAAGGGGACAGTATAGGATTTACAGGGAGAGGGGAACTTGGTAATTAGTCAGAAAGATCTGGATTCAGATTCCATTTCTCCTGCTAACCAGTTGTGTGACTTTGAGCAAATGAATCTTTAAGCCTGTGTCCACATGTGTAAAATATAGTTGTGAAACGGAATGAGATTATGCATGCAGAGTTGCTGACACAAAGCCTGGCACTTACTGTCCATACCATAAACATTATTCTTCTCTCTTAACTCTCCAAGTGGATTTGCATGCACAGTGTGGGGAGTGGCTTGGTAGGGAGAGGGGTTGGTGTTTGGAGAGGCAGGAGTCCAAGAAGTGCCTTAGAAGCTATCACCTGAAGCCAGGTGAGAGATAAGCCCTGAACTAAGGCCCTGGCCATGGGGATAGTTACAGACTTGAGAGCTAATTGAGAAGTACAAATCCAAAGGTCCTGGCATCTGATTAGCTATGGAGGATAAGAACAGTCTAGACTGATTCCCTTTGGGGCAATTGGACAGATGATGGTGCCATTTGCTGAGGTAGGAAACCATGAGAGCAAGTGCAGGATTATGGAGAAGAAGATGACCTTCAGGTCAACCATGCTGCCACCAGTGTGCACACCTTTCGGCCCAAAGGGTGGCCAAGAGGCATCTGTTTGCAGCTGGGTAAGTGTGGACAGAGTTTGGATCTACAGACTGGGGAGAAAGAGATCCAAATACATATACCTGAGGTTGAGTATAGGCTACAGCCTGAGGGAGAAGAGATGGGGACCAGCAGCAAGCCCATAGCTGGAGACCAGCTCTCATTATCCCACTATGTTCCAGCATAAAACACCAAGAAATCTGAGAATCAAGATTGTTTCTGTTGCAAGTGGCAGAACTCCAATTAAAATTAGCTTGAGCAAGAAAAGAAATGCATCGATTCCTATAACTGAAATCAGGAATCCATTGCTCACCATCTCCCTGCTCTGCTTCCTCTAGGCTGGCTTCTTAGACAGGTTCCTGCTTTGCAGTGCCAAGCTAATACCCAGCAGCTCCAGGTTTATATTCTACCAGCTCAGCAACTCAGCAGAAACAGAGCTCACTTCCAAAGTTTTCAGAAAAAGTCCTGGAGAGGGATCTCATGCCCATCCTTGAACATCCCTGATTGCTGTGGCCAGAGTGAGGAACACAAAAGTTGGCTAAACTGCAAGCCTACCCCCAAGAGGGGTGACATAAGACCCACATGACAATACAGACTGAGGAGACGGTTCCCCAGAAGAAAATCAGGGTGCTATTACCAGAAAGGAGGAGTGGATGCTGAGCAGACATCCATCATCAGAACACTGAGTTTGAGGTGCTATATAGCATTGCGGGTGATATCCAGTGGTCTCAGGTTGGAGAGAGATGTCTGAATGGAGATATAGCTTGAGAAATCACCTGAAGACCTTATGGTGGTAGCTGGGTGGGCAGATGCATTTCCTCATTGGATTGTGGAGAGAAAGAATGACCACGCCGGGCGTGGTGGCTCACACCAGTAATCCCAGCACTTTGGGAGGCTGAGGCGGGCGGATCACGAGGTCAGGAGTTGGAGACCAGCTTGGCCAACATGGAGAAACCCCGTCTCTACAAAAAATACAAAAAATTAGCCGAGTGTGGTGGCGGGCGCCTGTAATCCCAGCTACTCTGGTGGTTGAGGCAGGATAATTGCTTGAACCCAGGAAGCGGAGTGTGCAGTGAGCCGAGATCACACCACTGCACTCCAGCCTGGGTGACAGAGTAAGACTCCGTCGGGGATGGGGTGTGTGCCGGGGGAGGAGAATGACCAGATCAGAGGACCAAGGAAGAGACCCAGGGGTGGAGAGACTCCACCATTTCACGGTAAGATAGAAAGAAGCATTGATCAGGAGGAGAAGCGGGGATTTAGGAGTTGGGGACTAAGTGGACCTTAGCATTGGGCACTTGGACTACAGAAGGCCCAGGGCTCAGGGCGTCGGGTCCCCAGAAGGAGGAACTGAAAAGGCAATGCCCAACCCCCTAACTTCTAGACGTCTGGCCCCTGTGGCCTCCCGCCCCTGGCCTCGCCTCTCGTTCCTAGCTTGTTTGCCACCTAGTGTCTCTCCTGGGAGCAAGAGTCCTCAAAGTTACATCATGTGCGGCGGATAGGGCGGTGGCGGATGAGGGCGGGACCTCGAAGTCGGGGGCCGAAGGGTGGACCCAGTCCTCCAATGGGAGAGGTGGGTTTGGCGGTTGGGAGGCAGGGGTTGGGGCGGCGGCTGGGCTGACCTGGGGCCTGGTGCCCCGAGGCCGAGGGAGCCAGCCTGCTGGCAGGGCGGAGGAAAGCTCGCGCCAGCCCTACCAGGTTCCGCCCCCGCGCCTGCCCCCCTCCTTTTTAAGCGCCTCCCGCCAGCCTCTGCTGTGGCTCGCTTCGCCGCGCTCCCTCCTTCCCCGCCTTCCATACCTCCCCGGCTCCGCTCGGTTCCGTGGCCACCCCGCAGCCCCTGCCCAGGTGCCATGGCCGCATTGTACCGCCCCGGCCTGCGGTGAGTGACCCCCGGCCCGGGGCCCACCCGCACCTTCCGCTGCGCTCGCCCTCTCGGGGCTGCCAGTGGCGCTCTCCTGCTCTCAGCCTCCGCCAGGTTTCCCATCCTAGGCGGAGGCGGGCAGGGGCGACTGCTGTGGGTCCAGCCTCCCGCGCCGTGCGTCTCTTGGGAGGGCAGCCGGCCGGTGCTCCTCGTTTCCGTCCGCACCTCCCCTTCTCTGCCTCGCTCGCCTCTGATCGCGCGATCTCTATCCGTCACTCTCAGAACTTCCTCTCCCTCCTCGCTCGTCTCTGCTGAGTCGGGTCTCCGCATATCCTCCTTTCCTTCCCAGATACCTCCCTCGGACCTCTACCGGGCTCCCAGCCAGCGCCCCAGGGTACTTCGAGAGGCAGCAGGGCCCTGGGGACAAGGGTACGTGAGCCCCGGGAGACTGAGCTCAGAGCCCCTTAAAGAAGATGGGAAGGTTAAACATCCATTCCCGGCCTTTCCCGGACTGGAAGGACTGGAACCTGGCGGGAAGTCCAGGGCAGCCCCAGGGACCTGGGGCCAGGAGAGGGAGGCAAGCAAGGTGGGAGGAGGGTGCCAAGTTGCCTTCGTTTCTTACATAGCTGGCTGAGTCCTCCTCTGTCCAGGCCTGGAGCCCCCAGGCTCGTCCTGTTTGTCTGCTCGTCCTCTTAGTCTCCTTTCTATTTATTCTCTGAGGCCTCTCTTCTCAGCTTTTGTCTCAGAGTCGGAAGTGACCCACATCTCTCGCACAGCCCGTTCCACTTGGGCAGCCCTTGTGGGTAGTCTTTGAAGGAAAGGTCCCACTTAGGGGGCTGTAGGAGGGTGTGGGGGCTTCACAAGAGATAACGTGAGCGAGGCTCCAGCTGCAGAGAGGCTCTCCTCCAGGATGTGTGTCTTGAAAGTTAATGCTTAGAGAGAACTTCCCTCTGAGGCAGGAACAGACCCCGGTACCAGTAGCCCTCCTCCCCTGCCCCTGAGGCCACACTGATCATCTATCCTCCTTTAGCGGAAACCACCCCAGCTTCTACCCCAGCCAGACTCAAGCTCCCGCATCCATGCTCTGAGCTTTCTCCCTTCCCCAGGCTAACACCCTGAGTCCCAGCTGCCAGCAGGCTGCTGTTTCACCCTCCCACCAACATCAAAGCTCTCTAGGCATGTGGCCTCTAGGAAGGAGAGCCAGGGGAAGCACAGAGTCACGCGGTCCTGGGTGTGGGGGCAGTTTCTGATGGGCGAGGCCTTGGTAGAGAAGGAGAGTAACATCCTTCTCATGGCCTTTGCTCTCTCAGGCTTACTCCACCTTGGGTCCAGGCCAATCAGAGCAGACCTTGCTTCTGTCTCCCCCAGGGCCATGAGAGGACAGACAACAGGACGCTGACCTCCTAAGAATTAAGCCCATGAACTCCAGCCAGTGACACTCATTCCCCAGTGGTCAACCTTCCACACAGTTCAGAAATACCCGAGGGCAACATTTTATGCAATCATTGTTGGTCCAAGTGGGCAGCAGCAGATCAGGGCCTGGAAGCCCAGCATCCAGTCACCTATTCTCTGTGCAAGAGTCCTCATCTAGAAACCTGGCACTGGAAAGACTGGGACCTTTGCTTGGGGCTTTCATAGTCTTACAGCATACACACCAGAAGGAAAGAATAAAAACAGTTGCCATTTTAACTTATAAAAAACTATGCTCAGAAATGGAAATAAAATGGATGAGGCTTCAAACACCAGACATATGAGATATGAAGTTGTCACCTGGGCCCAGCTTCTTGACACTTGGGCCAAAGGCCCCTACTCTTTTTTTTTTTTTTTTTTTTTTTTTTTTTTTGAGACAGAGTCTCGCTCTGTTGCCCAGGCTGGAGTGTAGTGTCACAATCTCAGCTCACTGCAACCTCCACCTCCCGGGTTCAAGCGATTCTCCTGCCTCAGCCTCCTGAGTAGCTGGGACAACAGGCACACGCCACCACATCTGGCTAATTTTTGTATTTTTAGTAGATGGGGTTTCACCATGTTGGCCAGTATGGTCTTGATCTCCTGACCTCGTGATTCACCTGCCTCAGCCTCCCAAAGTGCTGGAATTACAGGCATGAGCCACCATGCCCAGCCATCCCCCTACTCATTTCTAAACATTGATTAAACAGTTAAACATGGGCATGGGCTACACATGCAGTAACATCAGCATGCCTACATGGACACTTCCACACAGCCAGGCATGTGCCTTTTTTGCTCCTTTGGCCATATCTGTCCCTAACTGACTAGGAGACACCCTCCTCAAGCGTCATAAAGGCTACAAGGTACNCGGGTTCAAGCGATTCTCCTGCCTCAGCCTCCTGAGTAGCTGGGACAACAGGCACACGCCACCACATCTGGCTAATTTTGTATTTTAGTAGATGGGGTTTCACCATGTTGGCCAGTATGGTCTTGATCTCCTGACCTCGTGATTCACCTGCCTCAGCCTCCCAAAGTGCTGGAATTACAGGCATGAGCCACCATGCCCAGCCATCCCCTACTCATTTCTAAACATTGATTAAACAGTTAAACATGGGCATGGGCTACACATGCAGTAACATCAGCATGCCTACATGGACACTTCCACACAGCCAGGCATGTGCCTTTTTTGCTCCTTTGGCCATATCTGTCCCTAACTGACTAGGAGACACCCTCCTCAAGCGTCATAAAGGCTACAAGGTACATGTGTCCTGAACACATCCCACACACCAACTGCAACCTGCTCTTCATGGTCCCTGCATGCAGACATGTTTTAGCAGGCTGCAACAGCCCAAGCTTTCTGTCTCCCCACCACCCGCCTTGTCCACCCTCGATGACAGCAGCTAGCTCATTGTTTCCCTGTTTCTCCTGTAGGCTTAGCTGGCATGGGCTGAGCCCCTTAGGCTGGCCATCATGCCGTAGCATCCAGACCCTGCGAGTGCTTAGTGGAGATCTGGGTCAGCTTCCCACTGGCGTTCAAGATTTTGTAGAGCACAGTGCCCGCCTGTGCCAACCAGAGGGCATCCACATCTGTGATGGAACAGAGGCTGAGAATACTGCCACACTGACCCTGCTGGAGCAGCAGGGCCTCATCCGAAAGGTCCCCAAGTACAATAACTGGTAAGCCTTGGGCTCCACAACCTGCAAGATAGGTGCACTGAGGCCACTTTGGGTTCACCAAGACATAATCAACTTAACTAGAACATCCTAATGGTATGAACAAGAATGAGAGCTTTGGGGTAGACGGACTCAGAAACTGGGATTTGCTCATGCCTATAATTCCAGCACTTTGGGAGGCCAAGGCGGGTGGATCACCAGAGGTCGGGAGTTTGAGACCAGCCTGACCAACATAGAGAAACCCCGTCTCTACTAAAAAAAAAATACATATATACATACACACACACACACACACACACACACACACACACAAATTAGCCCAGCGTGGTGGCACATGCCTGTAATCCCAGCTACTTGGGTGGCTGAAGCAGGAGAATCACTTAAACCCAGGAGGCAGAGGTTGCAGTGAGCCGAGATCCCGTCGTTGCACTCCAGCCTGGGCAATAACAGCGAAACTCTGTCACAAAAAAAGAAACTTTTTTTTGTTTTGTTTTGTTTTTTGAGACAGAGTCTCGCTGTATCACCCAGGCTGGAGTGCAGTGGCATGATTACAGCTCACAGCAACCTCTGCCTCCCAGGTTCAAGCAATTCTCCTGCCTCTGCCTCCCAAGTAGTTGGGATTACAGGCATGTGCCACCACGCCCAGCTGATTTTCATATTTTTAGTAGAGACAGGGTTTCACCATGTTGGCCAAGTTGGTCTCAAACTCCTGACCTCAAGTGATCCACCCACCTCAGCCTCCCAAAGTGCTGGGATTACAGGCGTCAGCCACTGTGTCTGGCCTGGTTTGTAGTTTAAATGAAGAAGCTGATATAAATAAGATCCTTTGCTTTTTTTTTTTTTTTTTCTCACCAGTTCAGGGAGATTTTGCCAGGGGCAGAGACCCCCAGAGGGCTGAGACCTTGGGGAAACACCCCTTAGATGGGACAAAGTCTGGAGGAAGGGCCTGAGATGTGATTGGGTGGGGAAAAATAAGGCCAACAGAAGACCTGGAGTCAAAGCTGGACTTGAAAAAGTGGGTCTAGGGACAAGGGAAACCTGCTGACAATGCGCTCTCCCCCAGCTGGCTGGCCCGCACAGACCCCAAGGATGTGGCACGAGTAGAAAGCAAGACGGTGATTGTAACTCCTTCTCAGCGGGACACGGTACCTCTCCCGGCTGGTGGGGCCCGTGGGCAGCTGGGCAACTGGATGTCCCCAGCTGATTTCCAGCGAGCTGTGGATGAGAGGTTTCCAGGCTGCATGCAGGGTAACCAGGGCAGGGACAGAGTGGCAGGGGCATGGAAGATATGAACAGGTTTGGAACCCTTCATCCAGGGGATGCTTTCCTCCACAGGCCGCACCATGTATGTGCTTCCATTCAGCATGGGTCCTGTGGGCTCCCCGCTGTCCCGCATTGGGGTGCAGCTCACTGACTCAGCCTACGTGGTGGCAAGCATGCGTATTATGACCCGACTGGGGACGCCCGTGCTTCAGGCCCTGGGAGATGGTGACTTTGTCAAGTGTCTGCACTCCGTGGGCCAGCCCCTGACAGGACAAGGTAAGCACCTGCTCTGCCCCAAGGGGGACACAGAGACCTTCTTGTACTCGGAGGAAATCCCAAATCCTACTTCTCCACAGACCCTAAGAACCTGTCCTCTCTGGCAACCTAATTCCCAAGATCCAGAGCAACAGTCCCAGCGGAGGTGTGAGGCTGTGTTTGCAGAGCACTTTGCACAAGATTGAGAAAAGTCCGTGTCCAAGAATAGGGGCACAAAAGCTAATGGTTATTATGAGGCGGGGGGCTTCAGCCACCTCTTGGTGCTGCTACTGCTCCCAAGTATCTCTCCTGCCAACCCCTGATCCCTCTGGCCCCTGACACCCCAGTTTGCGATGCTGCTGCCAGCAGCCCCATGACCCCATTGTCCCCAGGGGAGCCGGTGAGCCAGTGGCCGTGCAACCCAGAGAAAACCCTGATTGGCCATGTGCCTGACCAGCGGGAGATCGTCTCCTTCGGCAGCGGCTATGGTGGCAACTCCCTGCTGGGCAAGAAGTGCTTTGCCCTGCGCATCGCCTCTCGGTTGGCCCGGGATGAGGGCTGGCTGGCAGAGCACATGCTGGTGAGGGCCTGGTGAGGAGCAGGGCAGCTGCCGGGGACGGGGCAGGGGTGGGGCCTGGCCAGTGCCTCAGCCTCACCTCCCTCCTGCCAGGGCCAGGCTGTTGGGCAGGGACTCTACTTGAAGGCCCAAAACTTTGGCCTCAGGCTGCTGAATGTTGGGGTTTCCCCTGCCACTCACCCAGGCCTAATGGCAGGGCAGTCACCTATATAGTGAATAAACATTGGTCCTCCCTGTTAAACCCTAGCTGTCCTTCCCCATGAAGACCATGCCCTGACCTTTGGTGACCTCTTTCTTATTCCCTCTCTCCCCAACGCACAGATCCTGGGCATCACCAGCCCTGCAGGGAAGAAGCGCTATGTGGCAGCCGCCTTCCCCAGTGCCTGTGGCAAGACCAACCTGGCCATGATGCGGCCTGCACTGCCAGGCTGGAAAGTGGAGTGTGTGGGGGATGACATTGCTTGGATGAGGTTTGACAGTGAAGGTGAGGGACCCTCAGATCACACTCTTGGTTCTGGCTCTTGTCAGAGCCTCGGGGTATCCTCTCTAGTGTTCACAGTGACTTTGTCAGTGAGAAAGTTTCCTGAACACCCAACCCTGCTCCATTCCTCTGGCAGCCCAGCCACCTTAGAGACAGCCTTTCCTCATCAGATCTTGAGTCCATCTCAGGACAGGGTGGGGTGGAGCAGGACCTTCTTTGGTCTTACATCTCAAGTTTTCCTTGTTTGGTCCTTCCTTTCTTTCACTTCTTCTAACAGGTCGACTCCGGGCCATCAACCCTGAGAATGGCTTCTTTGGGGTTGCCCCTGGTACCTCTGCCACCACCAATCCCAACGCCATGGCTACAATCCAGAGTAACACTATTTTTACCAATGTGGCTGAGACCAGCGATGGTGGCGTGTACTGGGAGGGCATTGACCAGCCTCTTCCACCTGGTGTTACTGTGACCTCCTGGCTGGGCAAACCCTGGAAACCTGGTATGTGCAGTAGGGAAGGTGTGGCACAGCCTCCAGGCCTCAGCACCTTAATGGTGGAAAAGCCTTCTCCACGACCTCCAGCCATCTTCTAGGACTGCCAGGAGGCATAGAAGTCATGAACGTCTGCAGTTTCCAGTCCCAGGCAAAATCTCAGTTCATGTCCCAACTCCACCAGTCACTGGTTTTGTGATCTGGCTAAGTTGCTCAACCCCTAAGCTTTAGTTTCCACATCAGTTGAATGAAGGTAGTTGTGATAGTACCTATCTCATGAGGTTGTTGGAGGATTAAAGAGTGCATAAAAAGGGTTTAGCACGCTGACAAACACACAGTAGACTCTCAATAATAAATACAGGCTGGATTTTTTTAATGAAAGGAAAGGAAGGACTTTTGAACATTGTTATAGAAGGTATTGGGCTCCAAGCACTATCCATAAAGTTTGACCCATTAGGAAAACAGGAAACCTGCCTCCTTTGCTCTGACTCTCCTCCTGCCACTTGGCTCCCACTGTCCCCTGTATAATAACCACTGTCTAAAGGTCAGTAGTGTTATCCTCACCCTTCCCCTGTCCCTCCAAAGCATTCACCCCAATCCTTCCTATAAACAAAAGCAGGTCAGTGCTTGAGTCTTTCCCAGAAGCTAGTTTCTGAATCCTGTCATTACCCCGGGCGCCTGGAGTCCCACCTCTCCCTCAACCCTGCACTCTGGACCTTCAGTATTCTTTCCATGGCCTTCTGCAGTCAGGCAGTCCAGACACTGAGGTGGGGGCAAAGAAGAGCGTGGGAGGGGAGGGTGGCCTTGTGGTCACTGAAGCCTATATTCAGGTTTGCCAGGCTGGCCTAGCAGTCACCCTCCTTGCCTCATCTAATCACCCTTTATTTTTACTAGCACCATCATTAAGCCCCTCTCAGCCTTCCCACCCAACTGAGAAATCCAAGAAACTTTCATCTTTCCCCACAGGCTAGTTCCCCAACCCTTTCATCTCCAGATTCGGGGGCATAACTAAGGCATCTTGTCCCCAGCTTCAATTTCCAGAACAATACCCTGTGTTAGGGTCCTGCACTGGGTGCTGATGAAGGATGGCTCTTATCTGCGATGGGAGGCAGAAGCTGGGGGATGGGACACAGTGGGGATTTGGGCCCCATGGCTTCCCCCAGGTCTAACCAGCAACCTCCAGCAGAGAAGGGGATGTGTCCACTCAGGGGCCACACAGTGGTGCTTCATACATGTGCCACTGACTTAGTCCCAATCCCTCTCCAGGACACCTGAAGGTGCCAAGTATGACCTGGGCTCCTAAGGTTATCCGTACCCATGTGATATCCCTATCTCTATTCTTCAAGCCCTATCACTTCATCAGGGTCTAAGCAGGGCAGGGAAATCTCCAGCATTTTGTTAGCTTTAAAATCAGTTCCTTGCTGGGTGGACATCTATAATCCCAGCACTTTGGGAGGCTGAGGCGGGTGGATCACCTGAGGTCAGGAGTTCGAGACCAGGCTGGCAACATGGCAAAACCCCATCTCTACTAAAAATACAAAAATCAGCTGGGCATCATGGCTCACGCCTGTAATCCCAGCTACTCAGGAGGCAGGAGAACCGCTTGATCCCAGGAGGCAGAGGTTGTAGTGAGACAAGATCGTGCCACTGCACTCCAGCCTGGTGACAGAGTGAAACTCTGTCTCACAAATAAATAAATTAATTAATAAAATAAAATCAGGCCAGGCGCAGTGGCTCACGCCTGTAATCCTAGCACTTTGGGAGGCTGAGGTGGGCAGATCACCTAAGGTCAGGAGTTTGAAACCAGCCTGGCCAACATGGTGAAACACCATCTCTATTAAAAATACAAAAAAATCAGCCAGGCATGGTGGTGGGTGCCTGTAATCCCAGCTATTGGGGAGGCTGAGGCAGGAGAATTGCTCGAACCCGGGAGGCGGAGGTTGCAGTAAGCTGAGATTGCGCCACTGCGCTCGCTACAGCCTGGGCAACAGAGTGAGACTCCACCTCAAAAATAAAAAGATAAAATAAATTCCTGTTTGCATTTTGATAACTTAGGAGAGTCTGTCTTCCCCAGTTTGCTGATGGAAAGTCAATTGTCTGAGGTACTAAGCTGACATTCTCAGTTTTTGCTTTAGGTTTGGGCATTTATATAATAATCTCGCAAATAACGAAATAGTTTCTGGGGGAAAAATTATTATAACCTTATGCCCATATCTAACTCCATTCCCTTGAGCCCTGGTCAGTGCCAACTGCCAGTAGCTTGGCACAAACATTAGTGTGCTGCCAAACCCCAATTCCTCTCCCACTCTTTTCTCACATAGCTCAGCTGGCAGCACCTTCATGGCTAAATAACCTGAGCTTTTGGAGATGCCCTGGCTCCCTTCTCTCTGCTCCTTATCACACAAAGTTCTAGGCAGCTGATGAGACAAAAAAAAAAAAAAGAACCCTGCAAGAATGTGTGCCCATGTATGTGTGTGTTGGGAGTCGACATGACCTTGGAAATAATAGTGTTTGTATTTCCTCTGCCAGATGACAAGGAGCCCTGTGCACATCCCAACTCTCGCTTTTGCGCCCCGGCTCGCCAGTGCCCTATCATGGACCCAGCCTGGGAGGCCCCAGAGGGTGTCCCCATTGACGCCATCATCTTTGGTGGCCGCAGACCCAAAGGTAAACAACATGTGAGCTCCATGTTCTTGGCAAAAGGGCTATGTCTGTATCAGGGTCTACCTCCTTCCCTCTGATCCAGAGCCTCGGCCTGCATCTTATCTGTAGTTGTCTGTCTCCAGAGTTCTCCCCTGGTGAATGCAAACTTGGGAGGAGGCAAAGGGTCTGAAAATGGGATAGCCAAGGTCCTAGGAGAGAGAGTACCAGTCAAGCTCACCAGAAGGGCTGGAGTGAGGGTCCAAAGAAAACGGCTGCCTGTGACTCTGTTCATTGGTGATCTAGGGGTACCCCTGGTATACGAGGCCTTCAACTGGCGTCATGGGGTGTTTGTGGGCAGTGCCATGCGCTCTGAGTCCACTGCTGCAGCAGAACACAAAGGTGAGCACCCTCGCCATTCCTCCTTCTCCTCTGTGCGCACACAGCACTTCCTCTCTCCCTTCCTGAGCCAGACCTTCCTTTTGTCCACCCCTGGAGTCTGATATGGCTCCACCTCTTCCCACTTCTATCTTTTCCCTATCCCTGAAGATATTCCAGAACCATGAGCCTTTCACAGCTTCTTCCAACTGGGTGCAGGGTGCCCTTCCCTTCCCCAGTGAGAAGGAAGACTCCTTACCCATCTTGCTCCCCTCCCTAGGGAAGATCATCATGCACGACCCATTTGCCATGCGGCCCTTTTTTGGCTACAACTTTGGGCACTACCTGGAACACTGGCTGAGCATGGAGGGGCGCAAGGGGGCCCAGCTGCCCCGTATCTTCCATGTCAACTGGTTCCGGCGTGACGAGGCAGGGCACTTCCTGTGGCCAGGCTTTGGGGAGAATGCTCGGGTGCTAGACTGGATCTGCCGGCGGTTAGAGGGGGAGGACAGTGCCCGAGAGACACCCATTGGGCTGGTGCCAAAGGAAGGAGCCTTGGATCTCAGTGGCCTCGGAGCTATAGACACCACTCAGCTGTTCTCCCTCCCCAAGGATTTCTGGGAACAGGAGGTTCGTGACATTCGGAGCTACCTGACAGAGCAGGTCAACCAGGATCTACCCAAAGAGGTGTTGGCTGAGCTTGAAGCCCTGGAAAGACGTGTGCACAAAATGTGACCTGAGGCTGTAGTCTAGCAAGAGGACATAGCACCCTCATCTGGGAATAGGGAAGTCACCTTGCAGAAAATACGAGCAATCTGATATTAACTAACATCTTCTATGTGCCATAGACCTTCCCACAAAGACTGTCCAATAATAAGAGATGCTGATCTATTTTACACAAGATTTGTGCTGTTTTCATTTCTCACCTATCTTCACAGGCTTCCCTCTAACACCAATCTCACAATCTTCTTCCAGCCCCTGGAAGAAGCACAGCTCAGCACAATCAAAGATCTGTTTTACAGGCAGCTCTAGCACTGGGTCACAGACATAGGAATTGCTGGGAGAAGGCACTATCCACTCTATGTCCCGAGTTCTTAAAAAAAAAAAAAAAAAAAAGGTGAGGCTGGGTGCGGTGGCTCACACCTGTAATCCCAGCACTTTGGGAGGCTGAGGCGGGCGGATCACAAGGTCAGGGGATTGAGACCATCTTGGCTAACACGGTGAAACCCTGTAGCTAGCTAAAAAATAAGCCCAAAAAAGAAAAAAAAAAAAAAAAATTAGCGCCCAAGGCGTGGTGGCCGGGTGCGCTGTAGTCTAGCCACTTGGGAGGCTGCAAGGCAGAGAAATGGTGTGAAACCGCCAGGAGGCAGAGCTTGGCAGTGAGCCACAAAATCCTCCAGCCTGGGCGACAGAGAGAGACTCCATCTCAAAAAAAAAAAAATGGTGAGGGCCTGAGCAAGCTGCTCAGTACAGCCCCCAGGCCTAAAATTCCTGATCTCCCACTTAGATTGCAGAAGCCTCTACAACCCCATTCTCCAGTGAAGTGGCTTCATTGTCAGTTCTCAAATTTGTTCTTCCCCCGCCTGACCTGGCACTGGGAGTTACACAGTATTCATGGAAGCATATTCAATATTAGGACAGCTAACAACACTTCTGTAGCACCTTCTATGTGCCAGGCACTGCTGAGGCCATCTCTGTCAGGGAGAGCCTAACCCAGTGGTGCTAGAGGAATTAAAGACACACACAGAGAAATATAGAGGTGTGGAATAGGAAATCAGTGGTCTCACAGCCTTGAGAGCTGAGAGCCTCGAACAGAGATTTACCCACATATTTATTGATGGCAAGTCAGTGATAAGCATTGTTTTTATAGATTATAGATTAACTAATTTCCTTATGGAAAACAAACGGATGGGCCAAAATAAAGGGATGGGCTCTGGCTAGTTATCTGCAGCAGGAGCATGTCCTTAAGGCACAGATCACTCATGCTATTGTTTGTGGTTTAAGAACCCCTTTAAGCAGTTTTCCACCCTGGGTGGGCCAAGTGTTCCTTGCCCTCATTCCGTTAAACCCACAACCTTCCAGCGTGGGTGTCATGGCCATCACGAACATGTTGCAGTGCTGCAGAGATTTTGTTTATGGCCAGTTTTGGGTCCAGTTTATGGCCAGATTTTGGGGGCCTATTCCCAACATGTCCCCCTTATTTGATTTGCAAAGTGATAAAAACAAAGGCAGCTTTGTCAAGCTGAGCTACTTCTCGCAGGAGCTGCAGGAGTCAGGATCCGCATCTGCGGACTATACAAAGACAAATGACACAGATTAGAAGCACAATCATCATTGACATCACAGAGCTTCCAAGTGTTTTTATCCATTTTAATGGGTTACTAGCTGCTAATCTGTCTGCAGCTCCTTCAAGCACTCCGGTTCCTGGCATTAAGGTCAGGTGTGCCTGGGATGCCTCAAATGTTTGTTCTTTTAATAATAGTTTCCACAAATCCTTGTTTAGCTCCTACAACAGGCCACATCATTTGAGGTTGAGATGTCACTATACCACCACGGTTCCAGATAATAGGAACTCTTGCCGTACTTCTTATCATTTCTACCATCTGACCACTTTGTTCAGACCAGCTGAACATAGTGTGACCATGGCATGCAGACTGAGAGGTGCAATTCAAGCTAAAGATCTTTAGAGGACCAATTAATAATGACTCCATGGGAATCATAGAGCAGCACTTCTGCCTGTTCTGCAATGCAATCTTCCTAAACAAGTACGTTCATTTTTTCTAACTGAGGCAATCCTGTTTACAAATAGGTTTTTGAGGGCGGTATGCCTCAATTATAGGAGCAGATTTATTATGGTAAATACTGAGATCAGAAAGCATGTGTAACTGTATCATAGAGTGATTACATCCAGACATTATTGCCAGACAAGATTGATAAATATGCCCAATAAGTATAATTGTTCCCTGTGTTAGCCCTTGGTGAAGAAATACTCATGGCAATGGTGATCACCGCTATCATAGCTACCATTAAATTACTCATTGTGACTGGTTGTCCCACTTTGCTCAGGTTTTCTTCCGCCATCTGTGACTGCTTCTTGATCTGTCTCCAGGTGGGTGGCTGTGTTCGATGGGTGTTACTCGTGACAGTTGGGGTCCTCCTCTCTCAGCATCAGTCTCAACATGGCTGCAACCGGGGGGTTCTCGGGATCCTCCTAGAATCTCTTTCTCAGCATCTCACTCATGATAAGCTTTCAGGTGTCTTGATAGTATCCAAATTGGCTGTTGATTTTGGCCTGGAAAAACACAAACATAACCTCTACCCCAAGTTTATTATTTTACCTATTTCCCAACTTTTTGTTATCAGATCTCTCTACCAAACCAGTTGTTCAGCTTCTGTCTTTGCAGTTGGTTTCTGTAGATGCTGTTCAGCTGCTGATACCATCTGGCCTTTGGGCAGGCTCAAAAAATTTAAAGTTAATAATGCTAAATTCAGTTGCATCTGTAGTGTTCCATATTCCCTGTTTTCCTCCCTTTGCTTTTGCAACTGCCGTTTTAGGGAGAGATTCATTCTTTCCACTGTGGCTTGTCCTTGAGAATTATATGGGATACCAGTAATGTGTTTAATATTCCATACAGAGAAAAATGTAGCTAGAGATTGGCTAGTATAGCCTGGGACATTATCCGTTAACCATTTTAAAGGTATAGGTTCTGGAGGCTTAACAATGGCTGCCATCAAAAATGATATTCTAAACCTTGGTGGGAACTGTTGTCCTTTTGCTTGAAGCAGTTTTTTTAAACCTTGCAAATTTTGTCTAGTCCCATACCAGGGACATACCCCATTTCATGCATCATATGTTGACTTTGAGGGCTATATAAGTGTTCTGGAATTAGAAGTTGTGCTCCCCATTGTTGCAATAAATCTCTTCCCCATAAATTTATAGGTACAGAAGTTATAACTGGTTGAATAGTCCCAGGTTGTCCATTGGGCCCTTCACAGTGCAAAACATAACTACTTTGATATACTTCAGGGGCATTACCAACTCCAACTATGTTAAATTGAGCAGGTTGAATTGGCCAAGTGGGCGGCCAGTGCTGCAGAGAAATGACTGAAATGTCCGCTCCTGTATCTACCAAACCTTTAAATTTCTTTCACTGAATAGTTATTCACAGGTAGGAGGTTTATCAGTAATTTGATTTACCCAATAAGCTGCTTTGCCTCGTTTTTTTGTGCTTCCAAATCCTCCTGTTGATTTAATTTCACTTTTCCCCCATTCCCGCATATGGCACAATCAGGAGCTGAGCTATACGCTCTCCTGGCTCTGCCTTCCAGGGAACAGAAGTAGATATAAGAATTTGAATTTCCCCATTGTAATCTGAATCAATGACTCCTGTTTATATTTGTACCCTTTTTAAACTTAAACTAGACCTTCCTAGAAGTAATCCTATTGTCCCCGCTGGCAAGGGTCCACAGACTCCTGCTGGGACCTTTTGTGGGGGTTCCCCAGGCAGAAGGCTCACAGCTTTTGTGCAGCATAAATCTACTGCAGCACTACCGGCTGGGGCAGGGGACAGACATTGTACAGGGGTGAGGGAATGGCCTGAGCCAGAAATGCCCCGGTTTGGAATGGCACCCAGGATGGGCCCCTCATAGCGTTTCCCAAAATCGGGTTCCCATCTTTATCAAACTTAGAGTGACACTGTTTAGTCCAATGTTTTCCTTTTTTACATTTTGGACATATTTCAGGTTCAGCAGTTTTCTTTTTTCCCCTATCTGGTGGCCTGACTTGCTGATTTTTTCTACATTCTTTTTTAGTATGACCATGCTTCCCACAGTTAAAACAAGCTCCAGGAAACAGAGTATTTCCTTTATCCACTCTTGGTCCTGCCATTGCCTGTGCCAACAAAGTAGCTTTATGCAGATTACCTCCGATACCATCACAGATCTTGATATAATCAACTAAATGTGCTTTCCCTCTAATAGGTCGCAGAGCAGCCTGGCAATCAGGCCTAGCATTGTCAAAAGCTAATAACCGTAACACTGTATCCTGAGCAGCCGAATCTGCAATCACCTGTTTAAGAGACTCCTGTAACCAAGCTATAAAATCTGCGTACAGTTCTTTTGGTCCCTGCTTTACAGCACTAAAGAAAGGGTATTGTTCTCCACCTGAAGTGATTTTTTCCCAAGCTCTAATGCACACTCCTCTAAGCTGTTCTATGGCATCATCCTGCATGACCACTTGTGCATCTAAACCAGCCCAGCCGCCGACCCCAAAAGTTGGTCTGCAGTTATATTAATTTGAGGTTGGGCCTGGGCATTGCGAGCAGCCTGAATGGAAGTTTCATCTGCCCACCAAGTTTTAAATTGTAAGAACTGAGCAGGAGTTAGACAAGCTCGAGTAAGAGCATCCCAGTCAGTAGAAATCATCCGACTGGAAACAGCAACATTCTTTAACAGTCCCATTACAAAAGGAGAACCTGGTCCATACTGATTAACAGCTTGGTTAAATTCTTTGAGTAATTTAAAAGGAAAAGAGTCAAATGTAGCTATAATATTTCCCTGTTGATCTGGGGGGTGTATTCTAACAGGCA
>NW_016809758.1:83525-89896 GCF_001698545.2 Rhinopithecus bieti
TTTAACAGTCCCATTACAAAGGAGAACCTGGTCCATACTGATTAACAGCTTGGTTAAATTCTTTGAGTAATTTAAAAGGAAAAGAGTCAAATGTAGCTATAATATTTCCCTGTTGATCTGGGGGGTGTATTCTAACAGGCAACTGCCAAGCCTCCAAACCACCCTCTCATCTAACTTGCTGAACTCCTGCCTGAATAGAACTGAGAGCAGTCGCTCAAGGCCCTGCTTGAACAGTCACTGAGGCAACTACTTTTTGCCCAGTGTTCCTCCAGAAAAGAAAGATCTGGAGGGTCAGGCCACTCTTTTTCTTCAAAATAATAACGATGGGTGCAGAAGGGTAGGGATGAACCTCTCCCTACTTTGCCCCTTTAGCTTTAGCTGGCAAACAAACCTGCTCTGTTACTTCTTCTGTTACTTCATTATACTCTCATTCCTCCTCATCATCAGTGTGAAAAGGTTCCAAGGTGGAATGCACCAGAGCCCACACTTGTCCCACTGTTACCCTGCTGCTTCCGAGCTCCCCTTCTTATTCACCACGGGGATTGCTTTAAGAGTACTCAAGTGTCCTCCACCTTAGTTCCACATTCTCCAACTGTCGCTCTGGTGACCCTTTGACCTGAATTTGAGC
Source organism: Rhinopithecus bieti (assembly GCF_001698545.2). NCBI lineage: Eukaryota > Metazoa > Chordata > Mammalia > Primates > Cercopithecidae > Rhinopithecus > Rhinopithecus bieti. Next base: position 84,154 of record NW_016809758.1, read on the forward strand.
ACTCACATACGGGCACCACTTGCCAAGACCAGCTCGGTCAGGGAGACCCTAACCCAGTGGCACCAGAGGAATTAAAGGCACACACACAGAAATATAGAAGTGTGGAGTGGGAAATCAGGGGTCTCACAGCCTTCAGAGCTGAGAGCCTCGAACAGAGATTTACCCACGTATTTATTGACAGCAAGTCAGTGATAAGCATTGCTTTTATAGATTATAGATTAACTAAAAGTATTCCTTATGGGAAACAAAGGGATGGGCCAAAATAAAGGGATGGGCTCTGGCTAGTTATCTGCAGCAGGAGCATGTCCTTAGGGCACAGATCACTCATGCTATTGTTTATAGTTTAAGAACCCCTTTAAGCAGTTTTCCACCCTGGGTGGGCGAGGTTTCCTTGCCCTCATTCTGGTAAACCCACAACCTTCCAGTGTGGGCGACATGGTCATCACAAACATGTCACAGTGCTGCAGAGATTTTGCTTATGGCCAGTTTTGGGGCCAGTTTATGGCCAGATTTTGGGGGCCTATTCCCAACAAGGCACTGTTCTAAGCACATACATAACAACCCTTTGGGGGAATTACCATTTTACAGATGAAGTAACAAAGGCACAGAGAGGTCAAGTAATTTGTCCAAAGCTTCACCATTAGTAAACAATAGAGCTAAGGGTTAAAGTGATAAAACTCCACAGACATGTCTTTCATAGTAGTATAGACATCTAGAACTGTAAGGACCTTAGAAGTCACCTATTCCGCTGGGCGCAGTGGCTCATGCCTGTAATCCCAGCACTTTGGGAGGCTGAGGAGGGAGGATCACCTGAGGTCAGGAGTTCAAGACCAGCCTGGCCAACACGGTGAAACCCCTTCTCTACAAAAATACAAAAATTAGCCGGGCATGATGGCAAGCGCCTGTAATCCCAGCTATTCAGGAGAATCACTTGAACTCAGGAGGCAGAGGTTGCAGCGAGCCAAGATCGTGCCATTGCACTCCAGCCTGGGGGATAGAGCGAGACTCCGTCTCAAAAAATAATAGTAAAATAAAAAATAAAAAGTCACCTATTCCGTGTTTCTCAAACTTAAAAGTGCCTTTGAATCACCTGGAGATCTTGTTAAAATGCAGATTGTCACTCGGCAAGTGTGTAGTAGCCTGAAGATTTTGTTTTCCTTACAAGCTCCTGGGTAATGCTGATGCTGCCAGTCTGGGGACTACAGTTTTCAGTATCAAGGTCTTAGCCTAAATTCATCTGAAATCAACTTTGGAGAGTAATCAGGAAAAGGGTGCAATGATCTCACATAAGTCAGGAGCATCAGTTTAGGATAATTTCTGTGCAATCTGGATCAGGCTGAGGGAATTATAAACTAAGGTGGGTAGTATGGGAGTCTTTACCCAGAAAAAGGGAACAAACTTCAACAAATAAAATGGAATTATTGGGAACTCCCTCAAAGGAAAAACCTAGAAGAGGAAACACCAAGTGTTCTCATAGGAAATGCCAGTAACCAGCCAGAATGTGTAAAAATCTAAAGGTCAGAGTGGAACAGAGGTTAGAACAAAGTTAACAATGGAGTATACTGTACTTTAAAACACAGCCGGCCAGGCGCGGTGGTTCACACTTTGGGAGGCCGAGGTGGGCAGATCACCTAAGGTCAGGAGTTTGAGACCAGCCAGAACAACATGGTGAAACCCCATCTCTACTAAAAATACAAAAATTAGCCGGGCATGGTAGCACATACCTGTAATTCCAGCTACTCAGGAGGCTGAGGAGGGAGAATCACTTGAACCCAGGAGGCGGAGGTTGCAGTGAGCTGAGATCACACCACTGCACTCCAGCCTGGGCAACAGAGTGAGACTCTGTCTCAAAAAAAAATAAAATAAAATAAATAAAATTAAAAAATAATAAAAGACAGCCAAATTCTTAGCTTCATAAATAGCATATAACTGAATATCATCAGAAGCAGCATAGCACAGGTATTAAACACATAGTAGACTCAAGCCAGAGGTGCCTCTCAGTTGCTTCATCTGTAAAATGGAAATGCCTACACCTTACAATCTTGTTGGGAAGATTAAAAGAGTCCATGGAATAAAGCACTCAGAACTATTCCTGGCACTGAATAGCCATTTAATACATGTTAGCTATCATTACCTTTCCACTTTATAATGATTAGAGTAGGCCTGTAAGCGTATATTACATATTGCTGACTCTACAGTTTAAAAGGAACACGAGCAATGTAAATAAAATCTAGGAGAGAAAGAAAAAAGATTTAAAAATAAATCCCTTCAGCTAAGAGGCAGGGAACTGGAGTTCCAGACACCTTTCTGGCATCTAAATGCACAGGGACAAGAAAGTGTTAGCCTTAAAATGATTTTATTTTTTTTATTTTATTTTTTTATTTCTTATTTTTTTTGAGATGGAGTCTCGCTCTGTTGCCCAGGCTGGAGTGCAGTGGCCGGATCTCAGCTCACTGCAAGCTCCGCCTCCCGGGCTCACGCCATTCTCCTGCCTCAGCCTCCCGAGTAGCTGGGACTACAGGCGCCTGCCACCTCGCCCGGCTAGTTTTTTGTAGTTTTAGTAGAGACAAGGTTTCACCGTGTTAGCCAGGATGGTCTTGATCTCCTGACCTCGTGATCCGCCCATCTCGGCCTCCCAAAGTGCTGGGATTACAGGCTTGAGCCACCGCACCCGGCCAATGATTTTTATTAATTAGAATAAAATTGGGCTGCATGCCCTTCAGCTCCAGATAACTGATATAGTTAACACATTATAATCTTTTTATTTTAAAATAAAACACAGATAAAGAAAACCATCTAAAACAAAGGTAGGGCTGAATAAACTATCATTAAGTGAACACCTTTGGAACATCACCCAGGGAAAGAAACAGAACTTTGCCAGACACCAACCCTGCCCCGCCCCGACCCTGTTGCCCATCTCTATCATAGCCACCCCTTCCTGCCATAGGGGATACTATGGTGAGTAATAAATACATCTTTGCATTTTTTTATAGTTTGATCACCTAAATGTAGATCCTTAGACACTATAGTTTAGCTTTGCTCCCATTTAAAAAAAAAATTTCGCATGTCTTTCAAGTCTCTATCAGTCTATGGATTCTAGATTCCCCCTCCATTCCTTTCTTTTCCTTCAATTAATCCATTAACGAATCCAGACCCAGATGTTCAGTGTCTGAATGCATTAACTCACTAGGGATTGCAAAACAGCCATATTTGAGTTGTCATAACAGTTGCAATAATTTTATAAAATAGACATTTATATTTCATCACCCTGTGGTATCATTTATACAGGAACAGCAAGATAACTGCTTAATTCTTTATCTTTATTTGCCATCTTCAAAATAATTATTTGATTTCCTATCATCCTTCGAAAAGGTAACCAGTTAGTTACACACAAACATTATGAACTCGTGGATTTAAACATACTTAGTGTTTATTAAATTGACCTTATTAAATGTTCAAATTGTCCCACATTTGGCTATGGAAGCTAGGCCAAAAACAGCTGAGTCCTTTTGACATGATACACACTCCTTGCTTCCCGGCTATATGGTGTAAGTTGCTCCATGCTCATCGTGTTCATTTCCTTGCCCAAACCTGGAATCAGCCATTTCTCTAAGAAGGTCTGGCTTCTTTCAGGGGGAAATGGCATTTTAAGACCACAATCTGGATGCTAGGAGTGTTCATTGATATTGGATTGGTCGTTGTTTCTAGATCTTTTTGGTGGGTAGTGACAGAAGATAAAACCTCATGAATTCATACTGATATGTTCTATTCAAAATCAGGGCTAAAGGGGTTTCTGGTGTTTTCCTGGGACACGGTCTTGCTTTGTTGCCCAAGCTGTAATGCAGTAGTGTGGTCACAGCTCACTGCAGCCTCGGATTCCTGGACTCAAATGATCCTCTTGCCTCAGCCTCCTGAGTATCTACAGCAGCAAGCCACCACACCTGGCTAATTTTTATTTATTTATTTATTTTTAGAGATAGGGTCTCACTATATTGGCTAGGCTGGTCTTGAACCCCTGGTTTCAAGCAATCCACCTGCCTCAGCCTCCCAAAGTGCTGGGATTACAGGTGTGAGCCACTACCCTGGGCCACTAAAGGGTATTTACTTATATTACATCTGTAGCTCCTACCCTACACACAGAAAAGTCTGATTCTTACAGACACAAGACATGAGAGTATTAGAACATCCCATAATTACTTAGTGGCTTTCTAGTCAACACATTTTAAGTCCCTAGGTAAATTAGCACACTCTCCATTTCCATCGACACAGAGAATGCTACAAGGCAATGTTTAAACACCTGTATGAGCATCAGTCACTTCCAAAAATGGAACTGTCCCAGGAGCTCTGTGTGGTCACCAGGCTGGGGGCTGCAGTAGAGAAGAGGACAGGATTAGCTAGAGAATGAAAACGCTCCTTTCTTTCTCTCCTCACCAGCTCAGCCTGCCCTCTAGTGGAGATGCTAACGAGCAGGAAACAGGCCAAAACAGGTCATGCAGGAAGTCAACTAGCTGACATTTACTTAGCAATTACCAGAAATTGTCCTAAAATGGGTGCCGAAAGTAGAAAAACCTCTCTGTGGCTTTAAGTGACTTTAAGTGCAACTGGAGAGAGTAGAGGTTACTCAAATGAAAAGTGCTTCACAAACTGTAACCAAGCAACGTACCAAATTTCAAAATCAAGAGAGGGCAGGCAAAGTTGAGTATATCAAAACAACTTCACCATAATTATTTTTAAAGATATGCCATTTTATTTATTTCAATAGACACATTGTATATCCTAAGATATAACGTTCTTACACATTTTGAAAAACATTACAGGTCATAGTGAAATAATCAAGTTGCATAGGTTTAAAAATCTTTTGCACGTGGCCGGGCGTGGTGGCTCACGCCTATAATCCCAGCACTGTGGGAGGCCAAGGCGCGCAGATCATGAGGTCAGGAGATCATGACCATCCTGGCTACAAGGTGAAACCCCGTCTCTACTAAAAATACAAAAATTAGCCAGGTGTGGTGGCGGATGCCTGTAGTCCCAGCTACTTGGGAGGCTGAGGCAGGAGAATGGCATGAACCCGGGAGGCAGAGCTTGCAGTGAGCCGAGAACAAGCCACTGCACTCAGGCTGGGCGACAGAGCAAGACTCCATCTCAAAAAAAAAAAAAAATCTTTTATACGCAAAAAAATTAATCAATGAATCCAGTGATGAATCTTATATTCTTTCCCATTTGATGTGAAAGAGGATTCATTTTGGTCATAAAACCTCAGCTATTTTAACATTTACCATGACTTTTAAATGTTTTATTCAGTAATGTACAAGTTCCATATTACAAAAGCTTGAATTAAAAGATTTTATTCAGGTTTGAACTAATTTGTAAGAAGAAGAGAAAAGAGAATCAAAAAATGAATTGTTAAGGGGATAAATTTAACAGAAGTTTTTTGTTCGTTTTTCTGGACCTCAGGTGCTATAGCTGTATTAATCATAACCCTTTGCAGAAGCTACACCTTTGTCACCGGTTCATGCAAGCCTTCTCCACTTTGTTTAATGATGTAATGAGCTAGGTATTATTATCCCTTTTTTTTTTTTCTTTGAGACAGGGTCTCATTCTCGCCCAGGCTGGATGAAGTGCAGTGGCACCATCATGGCTCACTGCAGCCTTGACCAGACTCAGTTGATCCTTCCACCTCAGCATCCTGGGTAGCCAAGACTACAGGCCCAGCTCAATTTTTTTTTTTTTTTTTTTTTTTTTT
>NW_016809758.1:91654-94678 GCF_001698545.2 Rhinopithecus bieti
AAAAAAAAAAAAAAAATCTTTTATACGCAAAAAAATTAATCAATGAATCCAGTGATGAATCTTATATTCTTTCCCATTTGATGTGAAAGAGGATTCATTTTGGTCATAAAACCTCAGCTATTTTAACATTTACCATGACTTTTAAATGTTTTATTCAGTAATGTACAAGTTCCATATTACAAAAGCTTGAATTAAAAGATTTTATTCAGGTTTGAACTAATTTGTAAGAAGAAGAGAAAAGAGAATCAAAAAATGAATTGTTAAGGGGATAAATTTAACAGAAGTTTTTTGTTCGTTTTCTGGACCTCAGGTGCTATAGCTGTATTAATCATAACCCTTTGCAGAAGCTACACCTTTGTCACCGGTTCATGCAAGCCTTCTCCACTTTGTTTAATGATGTAATGAGCTAGGTATTATTATCCCTTTTTTTTTTTCTTTGAGACAGGGTCTCATTCTCGCCCAGGCTGGATGAAGTGCAGTGGCACCATCATGGCTCACTGCAGCCTTGACCAGACTCAGTTGATCCTTCCACCTCAGCATCCTGGGTAGCCAAGACTACAGGCCCAGCTCAATTTTTTTTTTTTTTTTTTTTTTTTTTTTTTTTTTTTGAGACAGGGTTTCATCATGTTGCCCAGGCTGGTCTCAAACTCCTGGGGTCAAGTGATCTGCCTGCCTCAGCCTCCCAAAGTACTGGGATTACAGGCATGAGCTACCACGTCTATTATACTTTTTAATGAAAAACTGAAACCACGTTGTTTTTGCATCTATTACATGTCACCAGAAGAAATGATTATCTTTTTTTTTTTTTAACTTGACAATGTAGTTTGCACAATTTCCCATGGTATAAAAATGGAAGGCTACAACAAACCTGTACCAGGAATAAGTACCTTAAAAAAAAAAAATGAAGACTACAACACCATTTTAATAGCTACCTGGTATTTCTGTGTCTATACCACATGGACTATAATTCATTTAACCAATTCCATATTGCAAGATATTTAGATCTTTGTTTCCAGTGTTCTACTTTTATCAGGAATTGCTATGTAGAACATACATTTTTATGTAGGTCGGGGCTAGATTTCTGGAAGCAGTATTACTGAGTCAAAGTGCAAGACTGAGGAAGGGAGTTGGGTAGAGAGAGCTTCCCTCTGATAAGAAATTTTCCTGGGAAGCTGCAGAGGTAAAAATAAACAAGATATTTATTGGCATATTTGCTTGGCAGAATTATCAAAAAATGAGGTTACTAAATATAGACAACCAGGTTTGGAAGTCTGTATTTGAAACAACGAACAATAGTGAGCCATTTGTTGGTTTTCTTTTTTTAGAGACAGGCTTTAGTTCTGTGCCCAGGCTGGAGTACAGTGGAGCAATCATGGCAGCTGGAGTACAGTGGAGCAATCATGGCTCACTGCAGCCTCCACCTCATGGGCTCAAGATTCCCTCCTCCAGCCTTCCCAAGTAAGTTGGGACCACCGGCACGCGCCATGATGGCCGGCTATTTTTTTTTTCCTTTTGTAGACTGGGTCTCACTATGTTGCCCAGGCTGGCCTGGAACTCCTGGCCACAAATGATCCTCCTCCTCGGCCTCCCATGGTGCTGGAATTATAGTCGTGAGCCACCCCACCCGGCTCACTTGTGGGTTCTTAAGCACGAAACGCTGTTAGAGGATTCTTCAACAGATCAACTGGCGGAAGAGACATAGGTGTTTTCTTGTTTGTTTAGTTGGTTTTTTCTTGTTGTTGTTGTTTGTTGTTTGAGTTTCGCTTTTGTAGCCCAGGCTGGAGTGCAGTGGCGTGATCTCGGCTCACTGCAACCTCCGCCTCCCGGGTTCAAGCGATTCTCCTGCCTCATCCTCTCGAGTAGCTGGGATTACGGGCGCACACCACCACATCTGGCTTTTTTTTAAGTAGTGACAGGGTTTCACCGTGTTGGCCAGGCTGGTCTCGAATTCCTGACCTCAGTGGATCCACCCGCCTCAGCCTCTCAAAGTGCTGGGATTACAGGCGTGAGCCACTGCGCCCGGCCAACGTTTTAAAAAATGATTCCGTCACATTCTGAGAGAATGCAGGTAAGAATCAATCAATATATAACGATCCCCTCAAGCCTGTAATCCCAGCACTTTGGGCGGCCGAGACGGGCAGATCACGAGGTCAGGAGATCGAGACCATCCTGGCTAACACGGTGAAACCCCGTCTCTACTAAAAAAATACAAAACACTAGCTGGGCGAGGTGGCCGGCGCCTGTAGTCCCAGCTACTCGGGAGGCTGAGGCAGGAGAATGGCGTAAACCCGGGAGGCGGAGCTTGCAGTGCGCTGAGATCCGGCCACTGCACTCCAGCTTGGGCGACAGAGCGAGACTCCGTCTCAAAAATAAATAAATAAATAAATAACGATCCTGATTTTCCAGGCTGGATAACCCAGAAACCACGGTATCTTAAAGTCTCAATAAACGTTAAAGCACAGATAGTAAGTAATCTGGCAATAGAGGATGGGCGCCCAGCATACCGCCTACAGACCGCCTACATAATCAGTGGAGTCCAGTGCAAGTTGAAAATGCCAGGCACTTGCTTTGAAATTATTGATAATTTCAAGACTGTTAACAGTAGAACATTAAACCAAGCATTCAGGACCCTTCTAAGCGCAGAGCCCATCAAAGCTAGTCCTGGTGACAAGCTCAGGCCTCCGGGTCTGGAGACTAGGAGACGTCGCCCGAAAGCTGGCCAAACCCTCGCCCTCACTGGGAGAGGCCCCAGGAGGGCCCAAGAGGGCCACGAGCCCTCGCTCCCATCGCTGCCCTCAGGAGCGGGCGGAGGGAAGCTCGCAGCTTTCCCAAGGGAGTGCAGGCTGCGGGGACTGAAGTTCAGCTCGGACCCTGGACCTCTGAGCCGGAGACAGCAAGGTCATTCAACCCCACACACTTCCCCACCCAGCCGGGCCGAGGTTCAGAGATATGGCAAGTCCCGGCCTTGGACTCATGCTTGTTACTCATAAACCCGCAAGAGAGGGCAGGAGGGGCAGGAGGGGC
>NW_016809758.1:95071-115702 GCF_001698545.2 Rhinopithecus bieti
AGGGGGCAGGAGGGGGCAGGAGGGGGCAGGAGGGGGCAAGAGGCGGCGCGCATGCACCCTGGACGCGCGGCCGGGGAGGTAAAGGCACTGTGAGGACAGAGGGTCTAGGGAAGGTCTGCAAATCCCGGAGGGCCAAGGGAGCGTCTAAATGGACAGCGGAACCGGAAAAGCTTTGAGAGAAAGATGCGTGTATTAGGGAACGTCTGCAAAGACCGCGGCAGAAGACCAGGGATTGTCTTAAAAAATTGCCGAGCGGATAAAGGGAGGTCTAAAAGGGGGCCGTCTCAAGAGCAAGGCTTCGAAAAGCTAAGCCCGGAAGGACGGTGTGGAGGCCTACTGGGACGCCGGGCACTCCTTAGGGCAAGATCTACTGGAGCTGCAGCCAGCGACAGGAGAACGGCTCCAGCTCCACGGGGGAAGCAGTGGGCTTAAAGAGGAAGCCCCTGGGCACTGTCTGAAAAGTGCGATGCCAAATGATCTTTAGGGACCGACAGTAAATTGTATCCCTTGCTAAAATACCTCTCGGTAGCGAACCACCAATCGTTTCTTTTTTAAGCCCCGCCTCTCAGCCATTACGTCTAGTTCGGCTGTCTCTGATCCAGGAAGTTGTCAGTTCTCACTTACTCCTCCCCAACAAGCGCTAACAGCCCTCTTCGGGTGAGCACTTTCTCCTCCCCTCAGGCCCCTCGCGCATTCTCCCGCCTACCTATCAATCATCGTGCTCCGCTGTCCAGTTGGCGGGCCAAGGGGGCGGGGCCGTCGTGTGACGTTTGCAGCCCGCCGGCCGGGAAGCCGCGAGATGCGTGACGAGCCAGGCGCGTGACGGAGCAGCGGTTGGCCAACGCAGTGGCTGCAGTCGGTGTAACAAGGCCTCGCGCCGCTGCGCGTCCTGCGACCGCTCCTGGCTGGTGGGTGGTCTCTCGTGGGGCGGTAACCGCCGGCTTCAGTGGGAGGTGCTTCTCGGCTTCCTCCCCCTCTTGGCGTACACACCGCCGGCGCACCACGTGGGCGTGAGGCAAGGAAGGAGGGGTGTTAGGCCAAATTCTATTTTCATTGGCTGTTATTGCTGCCGGCTTTCGTAAGGAGGCGCTCTGATTGGTCAGTAAGGAGGGGTGCCGAGGGTCTTTGAGTCGTAAGGCTTCTAATTGGTTAGATGAGATAAGCTACTGAAGTGCTTTCTTCCGCGAGGGATTTCGATTGGTCTGTCAGAGAGGTTACCTGGGAATCCTACACCACCCAACACCCTCCCGCTCCCTTGTCCAGGGACTGTGATAGGTGAGTTTGGGGTGTAGAAAATAAATCTTTCTTCAGTTGGTGAGCTAGGGTAGCGCACTACGGTTCACTGTTGCTTTCTTTGCTTCACAGGATTGGGGAAGGTTTGTGTTCCCGACGCCTTGGTAGTTGGCATAGGCTAAATAAAAGGGATCTCAGCCCGGAGGAAGGGTCACCCTCCTAGAGATAGCTACTACCCCGTCTCAGGAGACCGTGGTATTTCTAGAGCACGCTTTGCTTTCACCAAACCCAAGGAGGTGACAGGCGGAGCCCTCGCACAGTACCTAAGGATGCTGTGACCAGAAGATGGGATCACGGAACAGCAGCAGTGCAGGATCCGGGTCCGGAGACCCCTCCGAGGGCTTGTCCCGAAGAGGGGCTGGCCTGCGTCGGAGTGAGGAAGAGGAAGAAGAGGATGAAGATGTGGATCTGGCCCAGGTACTGGCCTATCTCCTCCGCAGGTAACTTACCCTCTGGTGTGACCCTACCAGGTGCTACCACAATGCCTTGATCCCATCTCCAGGCAGGAAAATTACAGAGGTTAGGAAATAGGATTCGCTCAGGACAGCTGTTCTGTTTGAGCGGAACAGCCTTTCCCTGCTGGGCACCCATGGCACTCAGCTTCCTACCCAGTAAGAGTGGTTCTTACCTAGGGAGGGTCACCAAGAGGACCTGCTCATGTGTTTGAGAGGCTATTCAGGGGAGCCTTTCTCTGTGACTACACGAATATAATCTATTTTCCAAGTAAGTTTGAAAAAAAAAAGGGTGGAGGGAGGTTCCTGGTGGAAAAGAAGTGATGTAAGGGGTGAAGAGATGGAAACGGAGTGCTGAACTTTTTGGTAAGTCAGTTGACACGTGATATGAGGCCACTTCGATGAGGTCACTTCGATTTACTTGAAAAACAAGTTTAATTTGCCCTGACTCTAACCTGTTCTTGAGGAAAGAATGCCTTGAAGGGAGAGACCACCTGGAATTGACTGGAAAAGAGTGCAGCTGGCTTGCTTTCTTTGATTGTGGCTCTTTGAGGAGAAGATGAGCTTGGGGGTCCCATCTGAATATTGTATTCTTTTTTGTTTGTGTTTTGTGTTGTTTTTAGTAGACATAGACAGGGCTCACTGTGTTCCCCAGTCTGGAGAACAGTCTATTCACAGGTGTGATCACAGTGCACACCACAGCCTGCAACTCCTGGGCTCAAGCAATCCTTGCCTCCCAGGTAGCTAAGACTACAGTTACACACACCACCGCACCCAGCTTAGAATACTGTCTTCTGTGGTGGACTTCTCAGGCAGAGGCTCAGAAGAAAATGCTGTGAGAATGTTTAGCTCGTTGAGAGGTCAACTTAGTAGGTCATGTCCACAGCGTATTAGTCTTGCTCTTGCTCTAAGGAAATGCAGTTAGAATGTTTAGCTCTCTGGGAGGTCAACTTAGTAGGTCACGTCCACAGCATGTTGGTCTTACTCTTGCTGTAAGAGTAAGACTTACTTTCCTACTGTGTTTTATAGGAGACCAAAAAATAACAGCCAAGGTCTAATCAGCCTCCAGCCTCAAAATGAGTATCAAGTGGTCTAAGAGCTAGATAGCCATTTACTCTGAATTTGGTTGGTTTGGGGGAAGAAGTCCCCTCCTTTATAATGGGGGTCTCTCCACAGAGGCCAAGTGAGGTTGGTGCAGGGAGGAGGTGCAGCAAATTTACAATTCATTCAGGCCCTCTTGGACTCAGAGGAAGAGAATGACAGAGCTTGGGATGGTCGTCTTGGGGATCGATACAACCCACCTGGTAAGAGGAAAAGTCCCTAATGTTGGAAGACTTTTACTGGAAAACCTTTTAGTGATATTTTGAATGATAGGTTACATTGAAAGAAGGTACGATAATTTAAGGAATAAGGAGTCCTTACAGCCCCAGTATATTCAGCCACAGGGGTGGGCTTGGGTATAGTTCTGCTAACTGTCCTCTGAGGCTGGAAGACCTAGGATGAAACTTCTACTTGGTACTCACAGTGGATGCTACCCCTGACACCCGGGAGCTGGAATGCAATGAGATCAAGACACAAGTGGAACTGGCCACAGGGCAGCTGGGGCTTAGGCGGGCCGCCCAGGAGCACAGCTTTCCTCGAATGTTGCACCAGGTAGGCCTCTCCACCTCCCAGCCTGGCAGCAGGCCTGCCAAAGCAGCCAGAATCTCTGCCAGCCCCAGAGAAAAAGGAAGTCAACTTTCTAAGGAAGAAGCCTCAAGGGCTGGGGCTGGAGAGTTAACCAGCCTCTGTTGGAGTTCTGTGGGACAGACTACGATGTGTTGTGTCCATTTTATAACAAGAGCAATGTCGTTGGAGGAGGGGGTTTGATATGGCTGAAGTGGCCCTCTATTTCTGCTAGCAATATTCCCCAATCCCTTCCATTTAGAGAGAACGGGGCCTCTGCCACCGGGGAAGCTTCTCCCTTGGAGAACAGTCTCGAGTGATATCTCAGTGAGTATGGGGCTCGGTGAAGATACTCTAAGGGCCAGATAGGTCTTATCTCCTAAACTTTGAAGGGGTAAGTGTTAAAGGAGCCTCAGAGATATTAAAGGTTAGGTTAAATGGGGTTGAAACTTTGAGAGTAAGCAAAGTGGAAAAGTGTAGAAAATTGTAGAAATTTAGAGGATGGTGGAATGATTGAAAGACGGGATTGCACTCACAGCCAAAAGGGAAGAATAACTGTTCTGATATTCCAGCTTTGTTAGGATTCTGCTAATTGGGACACTCCTTATCCTAAGCACCCCTTACCCTCACTTTCTCTCTCCTTCTCTAGCTTCTTACCCAATGATCTGGGCTTCACTGATAGCTACTCTCAGAAGGCTTTCTGTGGCATCTACAGCAAAGATGGTCAAATATTCATGTCTGCTTGCCAAGGTACCAGACCCTGAAAAACTGTCTTTTCCTGGAACGTGGAACGTTCCCCCTGACTGAGGCTAGAAAGCCACAGACGGGGAGCTCAGACCTGGCTTAAGGATGCTTAGCCAGAGCATGTTTCCCATGATAAAGGGAAGACTCCACAGGTACACTTAGTGGGGGACATCTAATCTAGGAAAGTTACAAGGAAAGTGTTCCATAATTCTGCCTAATCTCTACTTATACAGACCAGACAATCCGACTGTATGACTGCCGGTATGGCCGTTTCCGTAAATTCAAGAGCATCAAGGCCCGTGATGTAGGCTGGAGCGTCTTGGATGTGGCCTTCACCCCTGATGGGAACCACTTCCTCTACTCCAGCTGGTCTGATTACAGTGAGTATGCACCAGGCTTCCACTGACTCTCCAGCCTGGGACCTGAGGTTTCCATGCGCCTGTCCCCTCTGAGCCAGGATCCCTCACTTTATCCTGGGAAAATCACTCCCAAAGTGCTCCAGTACCCTTGTCCTCTGTTTGATCTCTTCCCTAGCTTCACTTCCACTCTCCTTCCCCCATCCCTGAAAGATTCTTGTTTTTTTTTGCTTCTCTTAGTTCATATCTGCAGTATCTATGGTGAGGGAGATACACACACTGCCCTGGATCTCAGGTACTGGCTTCCCTTTCTGGTCAGACTCATCAGAAACTTATCAAGGGAAGCTCTTCAGGAGCAAACCTCTTGAGTTGGAAGTTCTGCTTAGGGGAAAAAGTATACTGATGGGTCTGTGTGCATTCCTGGGAGGGAAGCACCATCTTGTCAGCCAGAGGACTGGGTAAAATAGATGCTTGCAGGATGATTTCTGGGTTCTCACTGAGGATCTGCATTGTAGTACATGTTAGCCAGACTTCTTTTTTCCCTTGGGGATGTGCCTTACAACCATTGTCAGATTCTATGTAAATTAACAAAAGCTGAAGGGAAGTCCACTTAACCCAGCTCCTTCTTTGCTTTCAGGCCAGATGAGCGTCGCTTTGCTGTCTTCTCCATTGCCGTCTCCTCAGATGGACGAGAAGTACTAGGAGGGTGAGTGCTTATGGGGTATGTTTCCCTCAGTAACAAGATGGGGGTTCTGCCAGAGATGAGCTCTGCTGTTACACAGATGGCACTGGCAGCTGCAGAGAACAACCAGACCTTCTCCAAGGTCAGGATTTACAAGTTACTTCACCCCTTGCTCTCCATTTTCCCAGCACAAGATGGGAGGTGTCAAGCCTCCTTGAAACACAGCTAACTTTTCCCCCACTTCCTGTATAAAAAGAGCAAAGGACTTGACCCAGAACAGGATTTCTCAGTGGAACTCTCTAGAGCATATACCATATTGGTCCTCTCGATCATGGCTCCAGGACCCTCCTTTATCCCTTCCCTTTCAGGGCCAATGATGGCTGCCTGTATGTCTTTGACCGAGAACAGAACCGGCGCACCCTTCAGGTATGCCTCCTGAGAGAGAGCCTCTGCTTCCTGGTCTTTGGCTTATTATAAGAGGTAGAAAGAGGTCTTAAATACTGGCCTCCTTTTCGCCTAGATTGAGTCCCATGAGGATGATGTGAATGCAGTGGCCTTTGCTGATATAAGCTCCCAAATCCTGTTCTCTGGGGGAGACGATGCCATCTGCAAAGTGTGGGATCGACGCACCATGCGGGAGGATGACCCCAAGCCTGTGGGTGCACTGGCTGGACACCAGGATGGCATCACCTTCATTGACAGCAAGGTGGGCCAGAAGGCAGGACTGCACAGCCAGGCCACTAAGGTTCTGGTTGCCCAGGAGGGCATGAAAGTGGACTGGTGTGGGAATTTAACAAGCTCCTTGTTGACCAAGGTTTGTAAGAGTTGGAGTTTAGGGAAGGGGCTCAAGCCAGGGAACATGAATTCCATCTGTACTCACCAGTCCTCAAGGAGCAAGGCAGGGCTTTCCATACAAGAAAAATTGAAGACCGGCCAAGTATGGTGGCTCACACCTGTAATCCTAGCACTTTGGGAGGCCAAGGTGGAAGGATCACTTGAGCTCAGGAGCTCCGGACCAGCCTGCGAAACCTAGCAAGACCTCGTCTCTATTTATTTAAAAAAAAAAAAAAAAAAGTTAAGGCTGAGCGCTGTGGCTCACGCCTGTAATCCCAGCACTTTGGGAGGCTGAGGTGGGCGGATCACAAGGTTAGGAGATCGAGACCATCCTGGCTAACACGATGAAACCCCATCTCTACTGAAAATACAAAAACATTAGCTGGGCACGGTGGCGGGCACCTATAGTCCCATCTACCTGAGAGACTGAGGCAGGAGAATGGCGTGAACCCGGGAGGCGGAGCTTGCAGTAAGCCGAGATCGTGCCACTGCACTCCAGCCTGGGTAATGCTAGAGCAAGACTCTGTCTCTTAAAAAAAAATTTAAAAAGGAAAAATGAAAGACAGTCTGATTCAGGCTAGAATAGAAAAGCCAGCCAGTACCCTGGGCAAGGAAAGAAAAACCTAGCTAGGTGGTAGGATCTGAGGCAGAATACTGAAAATGAGTTCGCTGGGATGAAGAGAGGCAAGCAAAACCAGAGGCTAGAGTTCTGCTCAACTAGAGAACAGGAACTAGACTGACAGGCGCCGACATTTGCAAGCTCTGATGCTTCACTATCCACCTTTGAATTCATAGGGTGATGCTCGATATCTTATCTCCAACTCTAAAGACCAGACCATCAAACTCTGGGATATCCGACGCTTTTCCAGCCGGGAAGGCATGGAAGCCTCACGCCAGGCTGCCACACAGCAAAACTGGGACTATCGCTGGCAGCAAGTGCCCAAAAAAGGTGAGAATGGAGGTACATGCACAGTGGATTTGTCTGTAGCCTTGGCACCCTGGAGGATCTCCCCCTCAGCCCTCTTTACCAGGCATTAACTCTTTATTTGCTAAATCACAGATGGAATGGCCAGAGGTTCCTAGGATTGGGGCCTCGGTGGGGGTCACTCAGAATCCACCAATACCGAAGTATTTAAGTATAATGATTAACCAGCAGGGCCATATTGGAGACTGTCCACTCCATTAGGAGACTCTCCATTAGGTGGAGAAAGAGCCGCCACTTGAAAGTTGGAAAGACATTTGTCTCTGGGCATCGATCCTTGCCCAGGACTGCTGGTACGAAACAATCCCAGAGCAGATTCCCTAACCTAGGGCTTACTCTGCATCCCTACCCAGCCTGGCGGAAGCTGAAGCTCCCAGGAGACAGCTCCTTGATGACCTACCGGGGCCACGGAGTGCTGCACACCCTCATCCGCTGCCGGTTCTCCCCCATTCACAGCACCGGCCAGCAGTTCATCTACAGTGGCTGCTCCACTGGCAAAGTGGTTGGTAAGGACTGTGTCAGAACAGGGGGCCTCAGGAAGGGCAGGAATGACTCCTTGCCGTTACACCTATAACGACCAGTGACCACCTTAAAAAAGCCCAGTGACAGCTACAGGTAAAATCTAACTTAGCTTGGAGGCTTAAACAGAGAAATAGAAACCATTCTATTTTTCAGTGTTTTAAATTAAGAAAAGGAACACAGAATTCTAGACAGTAAATATAATAGATTGCCAAAAATATAGCTGGTTCTGTTTTTCAGCCAGACAAGGAAAGAGGTTGCAGATGAAAGGTAGGAGGGAACAGAGACAAAATGACACAGGAAGATGGTAGCAAGTAGTAAAGGGACATGCAGTCGCTGAAGCAGAAAAGCACAGAAAGAAATAAGCTGGGCACAGTGGCTCATGCCTATAATCCCAGTGCTTTGGGAAGCCAATGAGTTCAGATCACTTGAGCCCAGGAGTTTGAGACCAGCCAGGGAAACATGGAGAAACCTCTTTACAAAAAATGGCTGGACGTAGTGGCACAGGCATGTAGTCCCAGCTACTTGGGAAGCAAGGGTGGGAGAATCACCTGAGCCCAGGAGGTCAAGCCTGCAGTGAGCCATGATTGTGCCACCGCACTTCAGCCTGGGTGACAGAGTGAGAAACTATCTCAAAAAAAAAAAGGTCGGGCACAGTGACTCACACCTGTAATCCCAGCACTTTGGGAGGCCGAGGCTGGTGGATCACCTGAGCTTAGGGGTTTGAGACCAGCCTGGCCAACATGGTGAAGCCCTGTCTCTATTAAAAATACAAAAATTAGCCAGGGGTGATGGCAGGCGCCGGTAATCACAAGCTACTTGGGAGGCTGAGGCAGGAGAATCACTTGAACCTGGGAGGCAGAGGTTGCAGTGAGCCGAGATCGTGCCACTGCACTCCAGCCTGGGCAATAAGAGTGAGACTCCGTCTCAAAAAAAAAAAAAAAGAAAAGGAAAGAAAAAAACCACAAGCACAGCTGCAGATATAAGGAGTCTAAGGCAGTGCTGTCCCCAAAGAGACACTCACAGAGCCATAACAAAAGAAAGATGCACCCTGTCCAGACAAGGTGAAGCAGGTGCACACTCCCCCAGACAGCTCGGTGTTCACTTTTGTGGTGCCTTCCATATCTTACTAAAATCTTTAAAGCCACTGCATTTTCTTAACTGTAGCCCCTATGAAATTTAGCTAAGGACCAGAAATACCCACACCCACACAAACCATACCCTCAACCCAAATTAGGGAAAGGAACAGGGATAGAAGCAGAAATAACACAGTCTGCTCGTGTGGGCTTTGCTCCCATGGGAACATGGGAAGTTGCCTGAGAGGTCAGTGGTGCTACTCACAGGGAGGTGAGGGATAGTTTAGAGGTCTTGTGGTGGTCCCTCTCCACTCTTTCCTGTCCTGGACAGTGTACGACCTTCTCAGTGGCCACATTGTAAAGAAGCTGACGAACCACAAGGCCTGTGTGCGTGATGTCAGTTGGCACCCCTTTGAAGAGAAGATTGTCAGCAGTTCGGTGAGGTTGCAAGGGTTGGGGGTGCTGGCACATGTCTGGGGCTTGGACTTGGGGTGGGGGCAGCACCTCCTGACTATTTGCCACCCTCTGCCCTGCAGTGGGACGGGAACCTGCGTCTGTGGCAGTACCGCCAGGCTGAGTACTTCCAGGATGACATGCCAGAATCCGAGGAATGTGCCAGCGCCCCTGCCCCAGTGCCCCACTCCTCTACAGCCTTTTCCTCACCCCAGTAGATCCGACCTCCAGCCCCATACAGGGTGAACCTCTTGATAAGCTCTCTGCCTCCTCCTCCCTTTCTCCCTTGTGGGGAATGTTTGGAGGAATCACTGGCATTGGATGGGGAGAAACAGAAGCCCGGGCTCTGAGCCTCAGCTGAGCCCTGGAAGATCCTTCCCATGGGGCAGAGTGGTCTCCTTACATGCTCACACCCAGTCAGCCTGGGTCCCTATCTCTGGCCAGAGTTTGGCGAGACTGCCATTATCTGGGTTGTGGCCTCTGCCAGCAAGAGAAGTGTCCTGGGTGTTTTTAATCATGTTTGAATGTTAGGGGTTGGATTCTAGGGTAGATGCCTGAGGCCACATCTGAACAGACCTGTCAGCCAGGCCTGTTGCCCAGGTCTTCACGTTGAGGATTCGACTGGCCAAACACAGGACAGGTGTCCTGGCCTTTCTTCCTGAGGTCTCTAGGGGAGGGGCATGGGTAAGGGTGTTTCCTCAGCACCCTCCTGGGGTGGGGATTATGTCTGCTCTCATGTCTGGGTCTTTGGGGTAGGACAGGCTGTGGTATGAGAGGTAGGAGTCTCTACAGGGCTCCATGTGGCCCCTCATAGGGCAGGCCCTGCCCTCTGAGAAGGTCCCTTCATGCTGGAGGCACATAGCTTTAAGGAAGTAGGATGAAGTAGGACTCCTTTGTCCTCTCACTGGCTTTGGCTCCCTCAATAAACTGCGTGGGAACCTGGCTCAGTGTCTCTCTCTCTCTCTCACTGTCTCTTTCCTATCTGAGATCTTTCATCTCACTTCGGGAAAACACAGTTTCAACAGAGTCTTCAGATGCGATCCTGTGTGGGAGAAAATACCCTTCTGATGCCCCATGAAAAAGGGAAATACCAAAACCATTTGTTCACTGAGCCTTGCAACACGTGCTCCCTCACCAGTTTCAGAAGCTTCCCTACAAGTAGATATCGAGCGAGCACACTTTCCATTATAGCCTGATAATACCACATCACCTTTGCTCTGAGGCCGGGCCTGGAGCTGTGCAGTCTTTGGAAGAGGTAGCCCATGAACGCAGAGCCCGAGAGAAGCAAGTCGGCCCTGACGCCAGGCCCCAGTGGGCGCCTCACACTCAACCTCATACCCCAGAGCATACCGAGAGTCAGGGAGAGGGCTAGAGCTCACACCCAGCTCTGAATAGATCTTGCCTGACAACATTTCATGCCCTCTAAGGCAGTTTTTAAATGACAGTACACATATCCAGGGATGTTCACAGGCTTTCCCAGCAAGGGTACCTATTTCATGGCAAAATAGGCAGTTTTAAAAGAATAAACAGGCTAGGTGTGGTGGCTCACACCTGTAATCCTAGCACTTTGGGAAGCCAAAGCTGATGGATCGCTTGAGCCCAGGAGTTTGAGACCTGCCTGGGCAACATAGCAAAACCCCATCTCTCCAAAAAGCACAGAAAGTAGGCCGGGCATGGTGGCTTACGCCTGTAATCCTAGCATTTTGGGAGGCTGAGGTATGTGGATCACCTGAAGTCAGGTGTTTGAGACCAGCCTGGCCAACATGGTGAAACCCCATATCTACTAAAAATACAAAAAAACTAGCCGGACGTGGTGGCGGGTACCTGTAATCTCAGCTACTCGGGAGGCTGAGGCAGGAGAATCACTTGAACCTGAGAGCAGAGGTGAGCCAAGTGCAGTGAGCCGAGATCATGCCATTGCACTCCAGCTTGGGCAACAAGAGCAAAACTCCGTCTCAAAAAAATAAAAAAATGAGCCAGATGTGGCGCATGCCTGTAGTCCTAGCTACTCAGGAGGCAGAGGTGGGAGGATCACCTGAGCCCCGGAGGTCGAGGCTGCAGTGAGCGGTGATTGTGCCACTGTACTCCAGCCTAGGTGACAGAGTGAGACCCTGTCTCAAAAATAAATAATAAATAAATAAATTGTCCAGATCCTTGGCTTCTGTGTTCTCATTCCTCAAATTGGTCTACCTAGTGTGAAACTCCCGTGCCAGATCTCCTTTCCCACCCACCTTTTCAGTCCCTGTCTGCCAAGTGATAAAGTTACCCAAGGTGCTATCCATCTCACCCAGAACCTGTGTTAGTTCCAGGGCACCAAATTAAGAGAGAAATTCAAATTGTTAGTATCCTTACAGCTTCATTAGATCAAAGCCCCATAGACCATCCATTCTCAGTAAGAGATGCATTTACAATACAATTTTATGTTAGCGAAATAATGTAAAATGTTTGTTGTACAGGCACCTAGGAGATACTGTGAGTTCATTTCCAGACCACTGCAATAAAGTGAATATTGCATAAGGCGAGTCAATTTTGTTGGTTTCCCAGTGCATATAGGTTATATTGTTTTTAGGCTGGGCATGGTGGCTGACGCTTGTAATCCCAGCACTCTGGGAGGCCAACACAGGTGGATCACCTGAGGTCAGGAGTTCAAGACCAGCCTGGCCAACATGGTGAAACCTCATCTCTACTACAAATACAAAAATTAGCCAGGTGTGGTGGCAGGCACCTGTAGTCCCAGCTACTCAGAGGCTGAGGCAGGAGAATCGCTTGAACCCGGGAGGCGGAGGTTGCAGTGAGCTGAGATCATGCCACTGCACTCCAGCCTGGGCAACAGAGTGAGACGCCATCTGAAAAAAAAAAAGTTTTTTGTATTTGTTTTTTTTTGTTTTTGTTTGTTTGTTTGTTTGTTTGTTGTTGTTTTTGAGACAGGGTCTCACTCTGTTACCCAAGCTGGAGTGCAAAGGCATGATCTCAGCTCACTGCAGCCTGGACCTCTCCTGGCTCAAGCAATCCTCCCACCTCAGCCTCCTGAGTAGCTGGGACTACAGGTGCCCACCACTACACCTGGCTAATTTTTATGTTTTTTGTAGAGGTGGGGTTTCGTCCTATTGCACGTGCTACTCTCAAACTCCTGGGCTCAAGCAATCCTACCACTTCAGCCTCCCAAAGTGCTGGGATTATAGGCATAAGCCACTGTGCCTGGCCATGAGTGTTCTTAATGGCATCTGGAATGGTGAATCCTTTCCAGAAGGTTTCCAATTGACTTTGTCTACAGCTATCAGAGGAATCACTATGGCAGCTGCAGTTTTATGAAATCTAATTTTTTTTTCTTGACACAGGGTCTTGCTGTGTCACTCGGGCTGGTGTGCAGTGGTGCGATCTCAGCTTACTGCAACCTCTGCTTCCCCCTAGACTCAAGCGATCTTCCCACCTCAGCCTCCCAAGTAGCTGGGACTACCAGCACACACCACCACACCCGGCTCGTTTTTGTTATTTTTTGTAGAGCTGGGGTTCGAAATGTATTTCTTAAAGAGTAAGACTTGCAAGTCAAAATTACTCCTTGATCCATGGGCTGCAGAATGGATGTTGTGTTAGCAGGCATGAAAACATTAATCTCCCTGTACATCTCCAGAGTTTGTAGGTGACCAGGTGCATTGTCAATGAGCAGTAATATTTTGAAAGGAATCTTTATTTCTGAGGAGTAGATCTTAACAGTGAGCTTAAAATATTCTGTAACCCATGCTGCAGACATATGTGCTGTCATGCAGGTTTTGTTTTATATATAGAGCACAGCAGAATACATTTAGCATAATTCCTAAGGCCCTAGGATTTTCAGAATGGTAAATGAGAATTGGTTTCCACCTAAAATCACCAGGTGCATTATCTCCTAATAAAAGAGTTAGTCTGTCCTTTGAGGCTCTGTAGCCAAGCCTTGACTTCTCTCTTGCTGTGAAACTCCTATATGGCATCTTCTTCCAATAGAAGACTGTTTTGTTTGCTTTGAAAATCTGTTGTTTGGTGTAGCCACCTTCATCAATGATCTTAGCTAGATCTTCTGGATAATTTGCTGCAGCTTCTATATCAGCCCTCGCTGCTTCACCTTGCATTTTTATGTTATGGAGGTGGCTTCTTTCCTTGAGCATTATGAACCAGCCTCTGCTAGCTTCCTCACCACTCTCAGTCTTTATAGTATTGAAGAGAATAGGCTGGGCTCAGTAGCTCACACCTATAATCCCAGCACTTTGGGAGGCCAAGATTGAAGGATCACTTGAGGCCAAGGGTTGGAGACCAGTGTGGGCAACATAGTGAGTGTTGTCATGCACATGTAGTCCCAGCTGTTTAGGAGGCAGAGCAGGAGGATTGCTTGAGCTCAGGAGTTTGAGACTGCAGTAAGACATGATCATGCCACTGCACTCCAGGCTGGGCAACTAAGCAAGACCCTATCTCTTTAAAAAAAAAAAAAAGAGAGAGTTGGGGCCTTGCTCTGGATTAGGCTTTGGTTTAAGGGAATGTTGTGGCTGCTTTGATCTTCTATCCAGACCACTAAAACTTTCTTGATGTCAGCAATAAGGCTATTTCACTTTTGTGTCATTCATGTGTTCACTGAAGTGTAGTACCTTTTAATTTCCTCCGACAACTTTTCCTGGACAGGTGCAGCGGCTCACTTCTGTAATCCCAGCACTTAAGGCAAAGACAGGAGGATCACTTGAGTCCAGGAGTTTAAGACCAGCCTGGGCAACATAGTGAGACCTCTGTCTCTAAAAAAAATTTAAAAATTAGCCAAACTTGGTGGCCTGCACCTGTAGTCCCAGCTCCAAGAGAGGAGGATCACTTGAACCAGGGAGGTCAAGGCTGCAGTGAGCTGCGATCACGCCACTGGACTAGGCTTTGGTTTAAGAGAATGTTGTGACTGCTTTAATCTTCTACCCAGACCACTAAAACTTTCTCCATGTCAGTAATAAGACTGTTTCACTTTCCTGACAGAAAGTGACCCTGTCTCAAAAAAACCCCAAAAACTAAGGTATTCATGTACTAATAATATATTTTAGACTACTAACAGTTATAATGAAAATAGAATCCATAGGGGAAAAAATTAACTCTTAGGGATTTATGGTCACAAGAAATTTCTATTTTATTTATTTTTATTTTTTGAGAGAGTCTTGCTCTGTTGCCCAGGCTGGAGTGCAGTGGTGTGATCGTTGCTCACTGCAACCTCAAATTCCTGGGCTCAAGTGATCTTCCCATCTCAGCCTCCTGAGTAGCTGGGTGGGTGCCACCATGCTTGGCTAATTTGTGTATATTTTTGTGTAGACAAAGTTTCACCATGTTGCTCAGGCTGGTCTAGAACTCCTGGGCTTAAGTGATCCTCCTGCCATGGTCTCCCAAAGGACTGGAATTGCAGGTGTGAGCCACCACACTGGGCCCAGAAATTATAAAAAATTAAATTCTTTGGCCGGGCACAGTGGCTCACGCCTGTAATCCCAGCACTTTGGGAGGCCGAGGCAGGTGAATCACTAGGTCAGGAGTTTGAGACCAGCCTGGCCAACATGGTGAAACCCCATCTTTATAAAAATACAAAAAAAAAAAAAAAAAAAAAAAAAAAAAAGCTGGTGTGTTGTGGAGCTGAATCCAGCTTACTCAGGCGCTTGAGGAGGAGAATTCTTGAACCGGGAGGCGGAGGTGCAGTGACCGAGATCGTGCCACTGCACTTCACACAGGACGACAGAGTGAGACGCCACTCAAACAAAAAATAAATGTTTCCGGCGCGTGGCTCAGCTTGTCATCCCAGCACTTTTGGGAGGCCGAGACGCGGATCACGAGGCAGGAATCGAGACCATCCTGGCTAACATGGTGAAACCCCGTCTACTAAAAATACAAAAAACTAGCGGGCGATGTGGCGGCCCTGTAGTCCCAGCTACTCGGAGGCTGAGCAGGAGAAGGGATAAACCCGGAGCGGAGCTTGCAGTGAGCTGAGAACCGCCACTGCACTCCAGCCAGCAAGAGCGAGATCCATCTCAAAAAAAAAAAAAAAAAATTAAAGTTTGAGTTATTTTCTGCAGGCAATGTGATAAAATGTCAATAAAAAGACTTTCAAGCGTAAAAACATTAGAATAAAATTCTATGAAGAGTAGAATGAAAATAATTCTGATGTAAATCTGTCAGTCTTTTAATGGATAATGGCTGAAGTATCTAATCACTGTAGTATTTAGATTCATGATACATTTGAACAGTGATATAATGGTTTTATTTTGAAATGTCAGATATAATACACTAGAAATTATGTCCTTTGCAACTATTTTTTTTTTTTTTTTTTTTTTTTTTTTGAGACGGAGTCTTCCTCTGCCGCCCAGGCTGGAGTGCAGTGGCCAGATCTCAGCTCACTGCAAGCTCCGCCTCCCGGGTTTACGCCATTCTCCGGCCTCAGCCTCCCGAGTAGCTGGGACTACAGGCGCCCCGCCTTGTCACCCGGCTAGTATTTTTTTGTATTTTTTTAGTAGAGACGGGGGTTTCACCGTATTAGCCAGGATGGTCTCGATCTCCTGACCTCGTGATCCGCCCGTCTCGGCCTCCCAAAGTGCTGGCATTACAGGCTTGAGCCACCGCGCCCGGCCCTTTGCAACTATTTAAAACCACAATGAGACCAGGCATAGTGGCTTATGCCTGTAATCCCACCACTTTGGGAGGCCAAGGTAGGAAGATCACCTGAGGCCAGGAGGTCAAGACCAGCCTGGTCAACTTAGTGAGACTTTGTCTCTACAAAATAAATATTGAAACAAGGTCTCACTCTGTTGCTTAGGCTTGGAGTGCAATGGTTTCATCATGACTCACTGCAGTGTCAACCTTCTGGGCCCAAGTGTTCCTCCCCTTTCAGCCTCCCAAATAGCTGGAATTACAGGCACGTGCCACTGTGCCCAGCTAATTTTTTTTTATTTTTGTAGAGATCGCGTCTCACTATGTGAGACCAGCTCAGTGTGGTCCCGAGCTCCTATGGCTTCTCAGGCTGGTCCCAAAATGCTGGGATTATAGGCATGAGCTACCACACCTGGCCAAAAAATAAAAAATATATTAACCAAGCATGGTGATGCATTCCTGTAGTTCTAGCTACTCAGGAGGCTAGAGCAGATGATCACTTGAGCCCAGGAGTTTGAGGCTGCAGTGAGCCATGATAGCACACTGCATTCCAGCCTGGGCAAGAATGAGACACTGTCTCAAAAAAATAAATAATAAAACTTTAATAAATAAAAATGAGGGGAGGGAATTTTTTTTTTTTTTAAGACGGAGTCTCACTCTTGTTGCCCAGGCTGGAGTGCAATGGCACAATCTCAGCTCACTGCAACTTCCGCCTCCTGGGTTCAAGTGATTCTCCTGCCTCAGCCTCCAGAGTAGCTGGGATTACAGGCGCCCACCACTGCGCCCAGCTAATTTTTTTATGTTTAGTAGAGATGGGGTTTCACTATGTTGGCCAAGCTGGTCTCGAACTCCTGACCTCAGGCGATCTACCTGCCTCAGCTTCCCAAAGTGCTGGGATTATAGGTGTGAGCCACCGCGCCCGGCCTAGTTCAAAATTCTTTTGTAGGGTTCATTGAAGGTCACTATTCCAAGGTATGGGCTTTAGGATCTGGAAAGAATCTAATTGATTATCCAATCTGTCTTGACCAATTTATAAAGGAAATTGATTTACTGAGGACTGAAGAGGGTTCATTGGTTTTCCTGAAGTCACACAGTTGGGTCCAGAATTCGGGTGTCCTTGCTTGCTCATTCCTTTCACTACTTCCGCTGTGCTCTGAAATCCCACCACTGGTTTTGAGGAATGAGGAAGAAAGAAAAAGTGATCTCGAAATAGTTACTGACTAACAGGCACTCTCTGTGGGTAGGTGGCTCTCTACCCTGCTGCTGCCGCCTCAGCAGTCAGACTGGGAGGGCAGGCTTGCATGGAGAGCCCTGAAGTCCAGGCTAGTTGGTTGGAGGATGGAACTTAAGGTTTCAACTGACTCCTGTCTGGCAATTGCCCTTTTAGGGTCTCCTCTACCCCTGTCACCTGGGAGTAAACCTAATCTTTAGAGATCTGAGGGTCAACGTAATCAACAGATAAAACCGCCAGTTTACACAGCAGCCCTGGGCCAAACTAGTCCCTTAGAGACCCTCAATCCAGACAGGAACTAGGGCAGAGCCAAGCTGCTGGGGTCACAGAGCGCTGAAGTGGATACCCCTGCTGATCTGCCTCCCAAGGCCTAAGGTGGCCACAGTGCTGTGCACAGCCACCTGTGGCATCCTGCTGTTGGTAGGCTCTTGTGCTCAGAACCCCAGAAAAAGGGCTAGATCATACTGATGATAAGACTGATAGCTTTTTTTAAAAAACGACTTTCAAGGTTTGGTTAGTTTTATCTTCATGACCTCTGATTTCCCTGTGGAGCAAATGGTAAAGTAGGGGTGGGTGGAGAGGGACTTTGGCAGACCCTGGCAGACTGTGGACAAGGACAGCCCTGAACAGCTGGCCCTGAGACATGAACTGGAACATGGTTGGAGCCGAGGACACAGGACTAACAGGAAAGGACACAGACTGCTGTTAGGACACATGCTACCACACACCCGAGGCCAGGACCCTGCTGACGTGGCAGACCTCCACCCTGGCCCCTTACTGCCCCCCGCCCCTCTCCCCCGCCTGCCAGCTGCCAACAGGGCTCTGCGTTGTGTCTGCCACACCTGTCACTGCCTATCCTTGTCCGGGGGGGCCCCATCAGCCCCTCCTCAGCTGCCCAGCAGAGCAAGCAGCTAGTGGGGAGGGGAGGGAACATGGAGCGGGGCCGGTGGTGGGGCAGGGCTGGGGCCGGGGCCCGAATCCGGGCACTGCTGGGCTGCCTGGTCAAGGTGCTTCTCTGGGTGGCCTCTGCCTTGCTGTACTTTGGAAGCGAACAGGCCGCCCGCCTTCTGGGCAGCCCCTGCTTACGGCGCCTCTACCATGCCTGGCTGGCAGCAGTGGTCATCTTTGGGCCCCTTCTGCAGTTCCATGTCAACCCTCGGACTATCTTCGCCAGCCACGGCAACTTCTTCAACATGTGAGTCCACTCAAGGCTGTGGGAGCTGGGTCCCTGCACTCTGGGATCCTAGCTCCCTTCTCCAGGCTTCTGTCCTCCTGCCAGTCTGAACACTAAAAATAGGCTAGGAGGTTGAGGAGAAGGTCAGGGGAGGGGGAAGGGAACAGAACCCTGGGGTATAGGGGAACTTGGGAACAGGACCAAAGAGGAAATATGTACCCTGGAATGCTCAATGGTCCTCCAAGGAGATGGCAAAGTTTAAATGACTGGGGGCTGTAAAGGGTACGGCAAAGAGAGAACCAGTGGTGATGTGTAGGGTTGGGGAGAGTGTAGTGATGGGAGCACAGACCAGGGTGGGAGATGGCGCTTGGGGTCTCAATAGTCTCCCCTCTTTGCCCACAGAAAATTTGTGAATTCAGCCTGGGGCTGGACATGCACCTTCCTAGGGGGCTTTGTGTTGCTGGTGGTGTTCCTGGCTACACGGCGCGTGGCAGTAACTGCCAGACACCTGAGCCGACTGGTGGTGGGAGCAGCCGTGTGGCGGGGAGCTGGCCGAGCCTTCCTGCTCATCGAGGACCTGACTGGCTCCTGCTTCGAGCCACTGCCCCAGGGTCTGCTGCTCCACGAGCTGCCTGACCGCCGCAGCTGCCTGGCGGCCGGCCACCAGTGGCGGGGCTACACAGTCTCCTCCCACACCTTCCTGCTCACCTTCTGCTGTCTGCTTATGGCAGAGGAAGCAGCTGTGTTCGCCAAGTACCTGGCCCATGGGCTGCCTGCTGGCGCCCCCCTGCGCCTTGTCTTCCTGCTGAACGTGCTGCTACTGGGCCTCTGGAACTTCTTGCTGCTCTGTACTGTCATCTATTTCCACCAGTACACTCACAAGGTGGTGGGTGCCGCAGTGGGCACCTTCGCCTGGTACCTCACCTATGGCAGCTGGTATCATCAGCCGTGGTCTCCAGGGAGTCCAGGCCATGGGCTCTTCCCCCGTCCCCACTCCAGCCGCAAGCATAACTGAAAGAAATAAAAGCCATCGGGCCTGGCTCTGGCTCCTCTCATCATTTGGTTGGGTCCTTGAAAGGGTAGGAAGAGGGTCTGGTAGTCAGTAGGGTTTCCCAGCCATTCCTTGCTCTCATCAACCTTGAATGTCCTTCCTTATGCTTGACCTCCATCCCTCCAGCTGTCCTTTCAGTCTCCTAGTTTTTGCAAACTTCAAGCTATCTGGGGACTGAGATATCCAGGAATGGTGCTTCTAACGCAGGTAATGGTGCCCTCAGGTGTGGGCATCATTCTTGCTGAGTAGTTGCTCCATCTCCAGCCTGTTTGATTGTTTTTCCTGCCTTCTCCACTGAATCTCCACTCTCCCTCTTCAGGGGCCTACCTATCTGGGCACTCCTCTCAGGGACTCTTCCTACCCTGTCTTCCCCATAGGGGGTCTGTATGTGCTCATCTATTTAACAAATGTTTATTGAGCTGAGCATAGTTCTATGCCATGTAAATAAGACAAGATTTTTGCTGTTTGGAGGCATATGCGCTAACTGGGGAAGGCAGATAATAGACACACAAATAATAGCAAAACACTTGCACTGCGTTTACTCTGTGCCAGGCACTTTTCTAAGTGTCTGTAAGTTCTTCATAAAAGTTAACACATACGGCCAGGTGCGGTGGCTCACGCCTATAATCCTAGCACTTTGGGAGGCCGAGGTGGGCAGATCACTTGAGGTCAGGAGTTCAAAACCAGCCTGACCAACATGGTGAAACTCGATCTCTACTAAAAAAAAAAAAAAAAAAAAAAAAAAATTAGGCGTGATGGCAGGTCCCTGTAATCCCAGCTACTTGGGAGGCTGAGTCAGGAGAATCGCTTGAACCTGGGAGGCGATTCATGCGCCACTGCACTCCCTCCTGGGCAACAAGAGCGAAACTCTTGTCTCAAAAAAAAAAAAAAGTTAACACATTTGGTCCACACAACAATAAAAGTATGAGGTAGGTTGTACTAATCCTGATTGGAAAAAAAAAATTGAGATAGTAATGTTCCCATTGTGCAGTTGCAAACACTGAGACACAGAGGTTAAGTGACTTGTTCACAACTAATAAACAGAGGAGCCATGATTACAAAGCTAGGCAATATGAGTATATCATCTATCCTCTAAACCAGGAATTAGCAAACTTTGGCTAATTCCTCAAACTTTGGCTAAACCCTCCTGTGGCCAGTTTCTGTACGACCTGCAAGCTAATAATTAAATATTTTAGGCCGGGCGCGGTGGCTCAAGCCTGTAATCCCAGCACTTTGGGAGGCCGAGACGGGCGGATCACGAGGTCAGGAGATCGAGACCATCCTGGCTAACACGGTGAAACCCTGTCTCTACTAAAAAAAAAATACAAAAAAAGCTAGCCAGGCGAGGTGGCTGGCGCCTGTAGTCCCAGCTACTCGGGAGGCTGAGGCAGGAGAATGGCGTAAACCTGGGAGGCGGAGCTTGCCGTGAGCTGAGATCCGGCCACTGCACTCCAGCCTGGGTGACAGAGCGAGACTCCGTCTCAAAAAA
>NW_016809758.1:117403-141127 GCF_001698545.2 Rhinopithecus bieti
CCAGTCGGCGGGGTGGGAAGGCTGGAAACTGGCCCTCGCTAGGCAGGCTGTGCGCGCTAGGGGAGCCGCACCCGCCGCCCTCCTCTGCGGCACTGCCCTGGCAGGGCTGACCCCGCCTCCTCCAGCCCTCCCCGCCCCACTACCCAGGAAGGCCGTGAGTGGTGCGAGCGCCGCTTTCGCTTTCCCTTCGCGGTGCCCACTCCGCTCCTCGTGCGGCGCTAGGCCCCCCGTCCCGGTCATGGCCACGCTCAGGGTCCAGCCCGAGGCCCAAGCCAAGGTGAGCGCCGCGGGGTCTAGAAAGGGCCCACTGGGGAGGCGTGGCTCGAGCGGCCTGGGGCATCCCCGACCCGCCCCCCAGACTCCCACACAAGTGAGGGGCAGTCCGCCGAGCTGGCGCTCCCGGAGCACCTGCGCCCCGGGAGCGCGGTGACTGCTGCCTGCGGGAACAGGCGAGGCGGCCGTGGTTCTGTGGGGTGAGGTGAAGCGGAGGGCTGGCGTGGAGGGGAACTCCGCTGGCCTGGAGCCGGGGCCACACACAGACTGGATGCGGGACTGCCCCAGCTACCTCCTGGCCTTTCCCTCAGGGAGGGTCCCGGGGCCCACCCCGTCCTGTCCTGCTCGCAGAGGGCTCTCAGCACCCCTCCTCACACCTGCCAGGCGACCCCAGGGATCTGTTCTCACGTGAACCACTGGCCCTTCACCGCCGGGAATGTTCTCATTCCCCATATCCAGCCCTAGGGATACCCATTTCACTCTCCGTAGATCCAGGTCTGCAGAGTTCCACTCCTCCACCACCCCAGTCCACCCTACAGGCATCCATCTCGCTTTCTTCAGGTCTGGCCTTAGAGGGATCCCCTCCACCCTTCCCCAGGTCAGGCCCTACATAACCCTAAGGGAACTGTCCTCAAATGAACTGGCCTTAAAGCCAAGTTTCTGAAGGGATGCATGTACCCCACAGGTGGATGTGTTTCGTGAAGACCTCTGTACCAAGGTAAGACATGCCCCATCAGTGGCCCCACCCCTGCCCAACTCCTACTGCTCAACCCTGCCTCACCACCTAGGATGGGCATTTGATGCTGACTCCCATCCTCCTCCATCCCACCTCACACACAGACAGAGAACCTGCTCGGGAGCTATTTCCCCAAGAAGATTTCTGAGCTGGATGCATTTTTAAAGGTACCGTGGCTGGGCAGGGAGCTAGGGAGTAAAGGCCAAGAGAAGGGTCGGGGTTGTGAGAGTGAGGTGAGAGGAACCCCCTCACCTCCAGCCCTCCTCTCACCCTACACCAGGAGCCAGCTCTCAATGAAGCCAACTTGAGCAATCTGAAGGCCCCGTTGGACATCCCAGTGCCTGATCCAGTCAAGGAGAAAGAGAAAGAGGAACGGAAGAAACAGCAGGAGGCAAGCTGGGAAGACCTGGGAGAAGGGATCCAACCATGGGGGTAATCAACCTTAGTCCTGACTCTCATGAGCCCCTCTCTTTCTGCAGAAGGAAGACAAGGGTGAAAAGAAGAAGGGGGAGGATGAAGACAAAGGTACTTGAAACTACAATTGTGGGAAGAGACTTGAGTCCCACCCACAGGAGCTCCTCCTAAGGATTTCTTTCCACTCTCCCCTTCAACTCTCACACAGGCTCAATCATGTGACTGACCCATTGCTCACTCTCTAGGTCCTCCCTGTGGCCCAGTGAACTGCAATGAAAAGATCTTGGTCCTTCTGCAGCGCTTGAAGCCTGAGATCAAGGATGTCATTGAGCAGCTCAACCTGGTAGGGCCTCCCCCTTCAACTCTCAGGCTTTAAGTCAAACCATTGTCCTCTTAGTCCCTGCCATTTAGGGCTTGGCACATGCCAGGTTTTAGCAAGAGAGGGCACAGCAAGTGAAACCAGAAGTCCAGGCTCTGAGGCTCAGGAGAGACCTGGCATGCCTCCACCCAGTGTGGGGAGGGAAGCAAGTGAGAATATGAAACTGGGAATTGGGTAGAGGGCTGATGTGGCATTATGCCATTCCCTCTTCCCAGGTCACCACCTGGTTGCAGCTGCAGATACCTCGGATTGAGGATGGTAACAATTTTGGAGTGGCTGTCCAGGTGAGAGCGCTGCCCCACTTCCCTGCTCTTTCCTAGTCCATGCTTCTTTCCACTTTCCCCCTTGCTTTTTTTCCCTAGGAGAAGGTGTTTGAGCTGATGACCAGCCTCCACACCAAGCTAGAAGGCTTCCACACTCAAATCTCTAAGTGAGTGACCACCCATGTACACACTGTCTGTTTTGGGACAGAGACTTTCTTCTTCTTCTACTCCATACACACTTCTTCTTCCACAGGTATTTCTCTGAGCGTGGTGATGCAGTGACTAAAGCAGCCAAGCAGCCCCATGTGGTAGGTGAGGCCCAGGTCAGGGTGCATGAGGGAAGGACTCATGTAAGGTCAGGCCTGACCCGAGCTTCCCACAGGGTGATTATCGGCAGCTGGTGCACGAGCTGGATGAGGCAGAATACCGGGACATCCGGCTGATGGTCATGGAGATCCGCAATGCTTATGTGAGGAGGCGAGGGCAGGGGTGGGCAGAGGCAGCTTTCCCAGGCCACGCACTCCCTGACCCTGCAGGCTGGGGGTTAAGGGTGACAAAGCTCAGCTTCTCCACAAGGCTAGAAATGGGGCACAGAGCCACTGGAGGCCTCTGACTGACCTCCACTCCTCCCTGTAGGCTGTGTTATATGACATCATCCTGAAGAACTTCGAGAAGCTCAAGAAGCCCAGGGGAGAAACAAAGGGAATGATCTATTGAGAGCCCTCTCTCCCATTCTGGGATGGGTACAGCAGAGACCTTCCTGCTTTTTACTGGGGACTCCAGATTTTCCCCAAACTTGCTTCTGTTGAGATTTTTCCCTCACCTTGCCTCCCAGGCACAATAAATATAGTTATACCACTGCCCATCAGCCCAAGTCTCTTTATTGGATGTGGACCCTGCCGGCCCTGGCTCAGGCATTTCCATTTCCATTAGTGGGACAAACCCACTGCGTGATTTGAGTGTTGAGCCGCTGGTTGGTCCAGTCCTGCCGGATGTCGTCAAGGTGGCAGTCAAAGTCCACAAGGTGCTGGTGGGCCCGATCTTCCAGTAGAGCTCCCACCATCTGCCGTGACTCTTCCCAGTCCCTCCACATCACTCTGAAATAGCAACCCCCATGGAGGTCAAACAGCAAGTAGTGGGGCCAGACACAGACTTGACAGAGATTGGGTCTAGAGAGAGACCCTTGGGGCAGGGCCGAGGACAGAGGAGACCCAGGAATCTTGGGCTTCTGAGAAGAGAGAGAGGGAGTGGGGTACTCACAAGTTCTTATCCTTAGGGACCCAGCGGAGACCTTGGTTCTCCAGGACGATGACCGGGGGCACACGAGGCTGAGGCACCAGTTTCTGATTATCCAACTGAGTGGACAAAGAAGGGCAAGTGAGAGTTTCAAGGGTCCCCCAACCCTACTTTCTTTTCACCTCCCCACCCAGAAACCCAAGTCTCACCATAATAAGTACTGCATCAGGGAAGAATTCTGCAATTCGCCCAGCAATTTTCAAGGCCAGGGGCCCAGGGCTGTGTAGAGGGAAGATCAGAGGAGTGAGGAGCCAACTGTGGACAAAACCCATCCGTTTGAGCTGGGCCTCCCAGGTCTCATAGATGTGGGCGCAGCTGTGGCCTTTCCCTGTAGGTGGCCTGCGGGGATCGGGCCTGCTGGATGCTTGATGTACGACTGCTTGATGCTTGAGTGCTGTGGGAAACAGGTGCTCAGATACTGCTGGTGAGAGTGGAAACCAAAGGTGGTCTTTTTGGAAGGTAATTTGGCATAACCATCCAAATTGAAACTGTATACATACTACATACTATACATATGCTAACCCAGAAATTCTACTTATAAAGAATTTATGGTAATAATAGGACAGTGTCTGTAATAAAACATTGGAAACAACCTCAATGTTTGAAGCATTAAATAAATTATAGTACATCCATATTCAGACTATAAGCTGTTAGGGAAAGGTAGATCTTGTTGTGGAAATGGGATGGTGTCAAGTATTTATTAAGTGAGGGAGAAACGCAAATTACAAAACAGTCTCTCTAATCTGCTTCATGTATATGATTTATATATATATATATATAATTGTCTTTTCCTATGTATATAAGGAAACTGCCTTATTTTTGAAGTTGCTGGTTGGGATTTCTCTGTTCTTTCAGCACCTGGGGGACACCTCAGTTAAAGCAAGATCAGTCTGTTGGCCAGGAGTGGTGGCTCATGCCTGTAATCCCAGCACTTTGGGAGGCTGAAGCTCGTGGATCACCTGAGGTCAGGTTCTAGACCAGCCTGGCCAACATGGCGAAACCCCCTCTCTACTAAAACAAAGAAAAAAATAATAATTAAAAAAAAGCCAGGCATGGTGGCTCTCATCTGTGATCCCAGCTACTCGAGAGGCTGAGGCAGAAGAATCCTGAATCCAGGAGGTGGAGGTTGCAGTGAGCCGAGATT
This sequence comes from Rhinopithecus bieti, assembly GCF_001698545.2. NCBI lineage: Eukaryota > Metazoa > Chordata > Mammalia > Primates > Cercopithecidae > Rhinopithecus > Rhinopithecus bieti. Next base: position 121,909 of record NW_016809758.1, read on the forward strand.
GCGCCACTGCACTCCAGCTTGGGCGACAGAGCGAGACTCCGTCTCAAAAAAAAAAAAAAAAAAAAATTCAGTCTGTTGATACACAGTTGTCCTCCCCGCCCCAACAGCACTCCAGGGCAGGGCTCTGTCCTATTCATCTTTATATTTCCTCACTCCAGTACCCAGCATAGTGCCTGGTGTAAAAACCCTGCTCCTAAGCGTTTGATGAAGGAAAGATAGAAGGAATGACCTTGGTTCATCTTGTGCGCCTCCCTCCACCCACCGCCCCATGCATCCTCGCCCTCTATTCCTCCAACCCGCAACCCCCCATAATCCTTTCCTTCTTCCTCTGGCTACGCCACTCACCTCTGGTCGTCCACAGCTGCATTGGCATGGTAGTAACCAGCCACCACCAGACCGGCCTGTGCTCCCCACACATCCACCTGTCGTGGGAAAGGGGCCATCAGTAATTAAATTGTGCCGCTGGCTTTGTGGATGCGCACTGCTGCCAAGGGACCGGGGATTAACTTGGGCTGGGGTGCTGGGTGGGTTCGTGGTGGGGGATGGGCATCCAACGGAGGCACCTGGTTGAGGGCGACCTCCAACATGACGGACAGGGCCAGGTGGCTGTGGAAGAGGGGCACACAGTCGGTGAGGCACAGGCATTCTCCGGACCGCGGCGCTGGCGCCAGAAACAGCCCGTTGACTGCGGCATGTGGGTACCGGGCAGCATGCAGGCACATCTTCACGTAGGCCAGGGCCGAGATCTCCACCTCCCCCATGGCGAGCGGGGCCTGGCCGGGAAGCAGCAAGCCGGATTAGTGACGAATTAGGCGAGCCAGTGCCTAGCTCGCGTCCGTGAAGCTCCCTCCAGCGCTTCGGCACCCTCTTTGACCCTTCCCGGTGCCCTCTCACTTCGGTTCGGCGACAACGCTAACTCGACTCGCAGGTAGCCCGCCGGCTCCCGGTGCCCGGGGTCTGGGAGTCCGCCCGCGGCCCAGCCAAGGAGGAGGTCCCGACCGCATCCGAGCCCCGCCTTCCCGAACCCCTAGCGGGCGGCTGCGACTCAGCGCCTGCCTGGGAGACAGGGCAAGCTGCAGTTCCCTGTAAAACTGGCACCTGGGGTCCCGCCCACGTGGTGCTCCTTGATAGGGCTAAAGGCTTTCAAATTGTCCAATCAGCGGCCGCGCCCCAAGCTTGCCCCGCCTTTGTCTCCAGCGGACTGGAAAGAACCCACCATTGTGAAGCAAAGAAAATTGCCCGCACTCTTATTGGCTAGGTTCCCCGACTTCCGCTCTCGTTGCTGGTTGGCTTTGCCTGTTAACCTGTGTTGCCCACCACCACCTGCTCCGCCGAGCCCCGGGGATGGAGCGCTAGCCCGTAGCCGGGTGTTCCGAAGGGCTGCGGGCAAAGCAGACCGCCTTGCGCCTATTATGGGACGAGTGGATCTGTACTGTAGATCGGCTCTGTCACTAATGATCCGTGTTACCTTCGCGACTGCAGGTTTTCTTGCCCTTGGTTTATCTTTTGCCCATGTTCCTTTAAGGTTTTAATGAGATATGTATGGGGGCAGGCTTCCACCCTGTCCAGTGCTTCGCAGCACGTTCTTATCTCATATTTTATGACAGGATAAGGCCCTGAATTAAAGAACAATCCCATGGAGTTTATAGCAAGATCACAGCAAAGGTAGCCTTGTCTTCAGCCTAGGGCTGAATCTTGAAAAGCAGAGAGAAAGACAGTGATTTGCTGAAGGGGCTGTAGGGGAGGACAGGAAGAAAAACTTACAGATTAATCATTCCCAGAATGTCCTGCGGTGTATTTCCTTCACCACAATGCCCTTGGAAACATTATTTTTTTCCCTCCCAGCCCTTAAGAAGAAGTCCAGGCCAGGAGCAGTGGTTCACGCCTTGCAATGCCAGCACTTTGTGAGACCGAGGTGGGTGGATCACCTGAGGTCAAGAGTTCGAGACCAGCCTGGCCAACATGGCGAAACCCCGTCTCTACTAAAAATACAAAAACTTAGTCAGGTGTGGTGGCACACGCCTGTACTTCCAGCTACTCGAGAGGCTGAGGCAGGAGAATTGCTTGAACCCGGGAGACAGAGGTTGCAGTAAGCCAAGATCATGCCATTGTACTCCAACTTGGGTGACAGAGCAAGACTCCATCTCAAAAAAAAAAAAAAAAAAAAAAAAAAGTCCAATCATTCATCCGTAGTTCTCCATAGTTCTCCCAGTGAAACCTCATTCTCCTTCTAGGCTTTTCCTAAACTGATAAGGATTCTTTCTTTCTTCATTCCTGATGTTGGCCACAGAACTTTCCCCTTGTCTATACAAAGCCTGATTATTCCCATAAGGGCTCTGTGCAAATGCCATCTCTTCCACTAATTCCTGAGACCTCTGGATGAAAATAATACTGTTACATTCCAAAATACAGGTTATCTGCATGGCTGTCATGGCATGTAACAATCCCCACCCTGTTCCTTTGGAGGACCTCTTAAGATTACAGTGGGCTGGGCACAGTGGCTCACGCCTGTAATTCCAGCACTTTGGGAGGCTGAGACGGCGGATCACGAGGTCAGGAGATCGAGATCATCCTGGCTAATACGGTGAAACCCCATCTCTACTAAAAATACAAAAAACTAGCCGGGCGTGGTGGCGGGCGCTTGTAATTCCAGCTACTCGGGAGGCTTAGGCAGGAGAATGGCGTGAACCCAGGAGGCAGAGCTTGCAGTGAGCCAAGATCGTGCCATTGCACTCCAGCCTGGGCGACAAAGCGAGACTCCATCTCAAAAAAAAAAAAAAAAAAGATTACAGTGGGCATCTAAGTCATGACACCCACCCCTTCCCACCACATTCATCTTCAGTCTGGACACGGGTGCCACCTCAATAAATGCTTTTTGAATGAATGACACACGCAGGAAGGGAATCCATACAACATATAGATCATTTATTTTCCTTCTAGTCCTGGGTTCAGTACATAGATGGCTTCTCTTCACCCTTTGGGTTGACAATTTTCTCCAGGTTGCTGCTGATGATATGATAAAGCTCGGCCTGGGAGAAGGCCAGAGTGCAAGAGTCAGGTTCTTAGCCAATCCCCTGCCCGCCCCCACTCATCCACCTCCCCTAAGGCCTTACTCCAGACTCACATAGAAGGCCCTCAGGTCCAGCACCATGGCCCTCAGCTCCCCATAGGCTGCCTCATCTCGCTCATGCACCAAGGCCCGGTAATCCATCTGCAGTGTGGGAGGCAAAGCTGTGTCAGTCCCATGGGAGGCTGAGACATGAGTCTGGTTTCCTTTTATAGGAAACAAGTTAACTTGAGAATGAACCCCTTCTTAGCACCAAGAAATAGGATCCCAAGGGACTGAGCAGAGAAAAGGGTCAAAGTTGTTGAAGCCCTAATCGGTTTTTCTAGGTAATGCTTTTAGCTAAATATTCTACACATTGGGAAAGTCACAAACAAGACAAGGAGGACCTCTTCCTCCACACCTCCTCGTCCCACCCCCAGCTAAAAGGCTGGTGGACTATCCACTCACTACATGAGTCTCCTTGGAGGCCTTGGCCACAGCATCCCCACGTTCTGAGAAGTACCTGCCAGAAGCAAGGGAATACCACAGGAATGAGTGTTCAGGGAGATGTACTCCATCAGACTCTTCCCAAAGTCTCCCATCATCCTGATGGGGCTGCTTAGCTTTGGGGGTCCCAAAGAAATGCTGCTACTGCCCCCAATGCTGGTCTTCCAGCTGCCCTCACTTGGAAATGGTTGTCTGGAAAGCTTCCACTTTGGTCTTGACGGCATTCACCCTCTCCAGCACCTTCTCCTGTGGTGACACGGGAGGCAAAGACAACACTTCATGTCCTCCCCATTTCATACACTATCTTCCTCCTCCTCTTGGTTCATGTCTAGCTCACCCTCCGAGGCTCTCCCCACTCTAAGTGTCTTCAGTTACCCTTTTCTTACCTGGATTGCTACCCCAAAATCATTTCCATCTTCAATCTTGGGTATCAGGTGCTGGATCCATGTAATCACCTGTGTTAAGAAGTATCATGTAAGAATCATTCAACAAACATACTGAGTTTTTCCTATTACTGTCACTTCCTAAAAAAATAGTTATATTTAATTGGGTACTTATTACATACCAGACGCTGTGTCATGTATTTATTTCATTTAATCATGACAGCAACCGTCAGAGACACATATTTATTGTATCCATTTAACAGATGAAAAAACTGAGTCACAGAATGTCTAAGTGACTTACTTAAGGTTACCAGCTAGGTAACTGATAGAATCATGATTTGAACCTAAGCAGTCTCTCTCTAGGGTCCAATCTTTTAAAACAAGTTACTCACTATATCATACCACCTCTACTATGAACCCGATACAGCAGTAGGTTCTGAGGTTACAGAGTGGATACTGCATAGTCTCTAATTTTGGAGGTACCGTTGTGATAAGAGGTCTAACAGAATGAGGAGAACAAAGGAGATCTAAGCCCAAGGCACAGAAGGAATTTTTCTTTTTCAGGACTAGGTCTCTGTATGAAGAACTTGTATCTATGGAGGAGTCCAGGGCCTCACTTTGTGTGTCTTCTCTTTCCACCTCCCCCATTTCCCAGGCTTACCAGAATGCATTTCTCTTTGAGAGTCCAGACTTCTGGCTTAACCAGGGCAAGCAGGGACAGGACTTTCTCATTCCCAGGGAGAAATCCACACTTAGGGACTGTGAGAAAGAGGGGATTCAGGCCCTTTCTCATCCAGCAGCCAATGTGCCATCTCCCCTTCCCTAGTCACCTCTTATCTCTCTTACCTTCTTTCTTCTCCTGCTTATCTGTTTCCATCTAAGACAAAAAAGGGGGAAAGTAGCTTTGGAAAAGTCACAGAGGTTGAAGGGCTATCATCTCCATTGGGTTTATAGTCCAAGTCCTGCACCTTGAATGCCTCACCTCATCATCCTTGGGTGGAGGGTCTGGGATGGGGATGTCCAGTGGGGCCCGGAGGGAAGTCAGGTCAGCCACATTGAGGGAGTCCTCCTGCACAGAGCTCACTGTCAGGGGCTGCCCAGTCTCTTCCCTTCATCCTAGGTCACAGCCTTCCCTCCATACATCCTACTTGCCCTCTGCCTCCCAACCTAGGCTCATGCCTCACGCCATCCTAATATTCCCAATCCACTACTTGAAACTATTCTCTGCATGCTGAATCCAGTTGTTAGCTAGAGAGGGTGGGCAAAGGGGAGAGAGGACATGGGAAGGGGCAGGAGGGGCCCACACTACTCACTTGCAAGAGCTGATTCAGGTATATGATTTTCTGTGGCAAGAATCTGTAGAGGAATTCCTCAGCCTGTGGGTTACATTGCAAGGGAGGGGAATCAGAATATGCTCAATGAGATGTCTGACAAATGGAACTGGAAGGGCCTTTGGAAATCACTCGGTCCAAGACTTGCAAATGAGGAAACTGAAGACCTGAAAATGAAAGGACTTGCCCAAGCTGGTAAGTGGCAGAACTAAGGTTAGGACTGTGATATTCCTGCTTTGGGAGCCATGGATTTTTTCCTCTACACCAAAAGAGAGGAGAAGTACCAGAAGTGGGGAGAGGCATAAGAAAGGTCAGATTAAAGGTAGCTATCAATAAGTCCGGGGTTACTTTGGGTGAAGGCTTGGTAAGGGAAGTAGGGTTAAGTCTAGGGTGACTTGGGGGGGTCATTAGGAGAGGTTGTTATCCTCAAGTATTGGTCTGAGATTCTGGGTCAAATCGCTCAAATCCAGAGACTTACCTCCTGGAAAAGATTCTGCCTGAAGACCTCCACCTACACAGAGAGCAGTACCCGGATGTTGGTTAAGGGTCTGGGTTGTCAAAAGCTTCCACTCACAACAGGGTGCCCTCCAACTGTGGCTCAGGCCTTTCTCACCACAAGCCAGTTTCCCCTAGAAGCTCCTGCTCACTGCAGTCGGAGGGCAGGAATCTGGGAATCCCCGAGAAGTGAAGGCACTAGCGAGATTGGGGGTTATCTGGCACTGCTTTGGTCCCCTGAACCACCCAGCTTGGCCTCCCCCCAAGAGGGCTCTATGACCCCTTCCTGGCCTCCGATTCACCATTACCTGTTTGCGGGCTTCCCCGCTCAGGCGCACCCCACACGGCTTGGCCATGCTGCTTCAGTAGCTAGATCTCTGGTCTCCCGGCTAGTCGCCCGGGCTTTCGCTTTCACTCCCCAGGTCCGGGCCCGCCCCCCTCAACCCCGCCCACTTTCTTCTTTCCGCCCCCCTCCTCCCCCTGGCAGGCCGCTAGCAGTAGGTAGCCCCTCAGCCATTCCCAGCCAGTTGCCACTAGGAGAGGCGGTGCTGGCTGGGTCACAAGCCCAGGGGCTGNTGGGAATCCCCGAGAAGTGAAGGCACTAGCGAGATTGGGGGTTATCTGGCACTGCTTTGGTCCCCTGAACCACCCAGCTTGGCCTCCCCCCAAGAGGGCTCTATGACCCCTTCCTGGCCTCCGATTCACCATTACCTGTTTGCGGGCTTCCCCGCTCAGGCGCACCCCACACGGCTTGGCCATGCTGCTTCAGTAGCTAGATCTCTGGTCTCCCGGCTAGTCGCCCGGGCTTTCGCTTTCACTCCCCAGGTCCGGGCCCGCCCCCCTCAACCCCGCCCCCTTTCTTCTTTCCGCCCCCCTCCTCCCCTGGCAGGCCGCTAGCAGTAGGTAGCCCCTCAGCCATTCCCAGCCAGTTGCCACTAGGAGAGGCGGTGCTGGCTGGGTCACAAGCCCAGGGGCTGCCCGAGGGAGGGGCTGGGGTGAGTGGGACAGCGGAGACTGGAGCGGGGGCTGTCCCTTGGAGAGGGGCGGGGCTTATAGCTAGGGCCAACGGGAAGTCCAGGGTCGGGGTAAGAGAGGTAGGAGTATGGCAAAGGGGGTATCCAGTGGCGGGGCTCCCCCAAGAAGGCTTGACCGCAAACAGCGGACGGAGAGAGATGAGAGCGAGTGGGAGGGGCAGCCAGAGGGAGCGCCTGGGGTGGAGAAGGGCTAGCCGCCCTTAGAAGGGAGAGGGCAGGGGCTGGGTGAGGGTCTTCCCTCAGCCTTCAGGACAGACCGGAGATGGGGCGGGACTCGCTCAAGAGGGGCTAGGGCCGGCCAGAGTCGGTTCCCCTGCAGGGTGGGACTTCCCCGGTGAGGCCCGGAGCGTAGCGGACTGGTCCAGCTAGAAAAAGGAAGGTTTTGAGCTGAATAGGATAACCCCGCGCCTGGGGCTATCCGGAAGGGGTGGAACCAGACTGGAGGAAGGCGGGGAAGAGCGCTTGACTGAGGGAAGATGCTGGGGCGCGCTGAGGGAGGAGCCAGGAGCCATTTGCCTTCTCATTGCTTGGGACCTGGCCCTCCCTCTTGGCCACGCCCCCTGGTTTCGGGACACCCGCTCCCACCTTAACCTTAAGCCCCGCCCGTTCCTCTGAAATTGGGTCGCTGTCCCGCCCTCTTTCCTAGTACTTCCTGTTCTCGGCCAACCCTGGCGCTGGGCCGGGGGTTGGAGAGTGACCGTGGTCTGAGTGACCTGGGGCGGCTGCGCGGGCCGGGGTGGGCCTCAAAGCCGGGCACCAGACGGGAGGGGCGGCGCTTGGGCCGCGCGCTGCCCGCGCCGGGTCCCGGCGGGCGGCAAGGCTGGGGCTGACTCCTGCCTCAGGATGCCGGGGGAGGAAGAGGAGCGGGCCTTCCTGGTGGCCCGCGAGGAGCTGGCGAGCGCCCTGAGGAGGGATTCCGGGCAGGCGTTTTCCCTGGAGCAGCTCCGGCCGCTACTAGCCAGCTCTCTGCCGCCAACCGCCCGCTACCTGCAGCTGGACGCCGCACGCCTGGTCCGCTGCAACGCCCATGGGGAGGTGAGGCCCGGCCCCTCTTGGAAGGGGGACACCAGGGCCTGAGGCCCGGGCTACGCTTACAACTCTCTGCTCTCATTGCTCCCAGCCCCGAAACTACCTCAGTACCCTGTCCACGGCCCTGAACATCCTGGAGAAATATGGCCGCAACCTTCTCAGCCCTCAGCGGCCCCGGTACTGGCGCGGCGTCAAGTTTAATAACCCTGTCTTTCGCAGCACGGTGGATGCTGTGCAGGTGAATCCCCTGGCCTTATGGGAGAGGGGGCTGGGCCTGGGCTGGGGTTTGGCTAGAAAAGGCCTGAGATTGTGCTGAATGGGGAGGGGTCCAGCCCTACTAGGCAGGAAACCTCCTGGGTGGTGACTGGTTGTGAATGTGTGGCAGGGGGGCCGAGATGTGCTGCGATTATATGGCTATACAGAGGAGCAGCCAGATGGGTTGAGCTTCCCCGAAGGGCAAGAGGAGCCAAATGAGCACCAGGTTGCTACAGTCACACTGGAAGTACTGCTGCTTCGGACAGAGCTCAGCCTGCTGTTGCAGGTGAGATGCTCCTCTAGTCTTGATGGACTTATGCACCAGGGCTGGGGAGCCCAGCCTAACTCAAGTAAGTCTGAGGACCCCTGTGCTGCTGAACTATGGGCATAGTTCAGCATTCTGGGAGCTCCGGGTACTGATTTTCCCTCTGTGAATGTTAAGGGACCAGGGTTTAGAGGGAGGGCTTTGTTCTAGGGGTCTAGGTGGAAACCTTTTTTATCTGTATTATTGCAGAATACTCATCCAAGACAGAAGGCACTGGAGCAGCTGTTGGAAGACAAGGTTGAAGATGATGTAAGGAAGGCAGGAAAGGGGCTGGTGTACAAAGGGAACAGGAATTGTGGGACTCTGTATCCCTAAACCCTTGTTCATTCCCTGCCCTTTCTTTTTCAGATGCTACAGCTTTCAGAATTTGACCCCCTATTGAGAGAGATTGCTCCTGGCCCCCTCACCACACCCTCTGCCCCAGGTATTATTGGTCCTAAATTGGGGACCAAGTAGGAAGCTATATTGATGGAAATTTGGGATGCTCCTCTGTCTTCTTGGTTATCTTCCTTTGTGTTTGTTTGTTTGTTTTGAGACAGAGTTTTGCTCTTGTTGCCCAGGCTGGAGTGCAATGGTGCGATCTCCGCTCACTGCAACCTCCGCCTCCCGGGTTCAAGGGATTCTCCTGCCTCAGCCTCCCAGGTAGCTGGGATTACAGGCATGCACCACCACACTCGGCTAATTTTGTATTTTTGGTAGATACGGGGTTTCTCCATGTTGGTCAGGCTGGTCTGGAACTCCCAACCTCAGGTGATCCACCCGCCTCAGCCTCCCAAAGTGTTGGGATTACTGGCGTGAACCACCGTGTCCGGCCTCTTTGTTTTTTAAAAGATTAAAATTGTTTCCTTGGGCCAGATGTGTTAAAAAGTAGTCTTGTGATTTGCCCCCATCCACAGCAGATTCACATGTAACCTGGTCTTTTTTGGAAAGATGTTCTATCTCTCCTGCTCTCCAGGCTCCACTCCTGGTCCCTGCTTCCTCTGTGGTTCTGCCCCAGGCACACTGCACTGCCCATCCTGTAAACAGGCCCTGTGTCCAGCCTGTGACCACCTGTTCCATGGACACCCATCCCGTGCTCATCACCTCCGCCAGACCCTGCCTGGGGTCCTCCAGGGTGCCCACCTGAGCCCCAGGTGAGAGGGTTTCTCTTCTGGGTGAGAATGAAATTTAGAAAACTTAAGATCACTTGGTTATGGACTACCTGCCAGTTTCTGTGCTAAAGACTGTTTAATAGAGGAGAAGTAGCCAGTCAGAACCCTGAAGGAGATAATAGACATATACATCAAGCAAGTAGCAATTATAGTAACCCAGGTTGTTATGGTAGTAGGTGGTTTGCAACCTAGTCTGAAGGGTCAGCTGAATCAGGTGGCAATATTTTAAACATCTAGTGTAGGTCAGGCCGTGTATTAGCAGTGTCTACTAGGAAGAAGTGAGCTTTAAACTGTCATTTAAATGTTGCATAGGCTATGGGTATAGGAGTGTTTGAGACAGGGACAATGTGTGCAAAGGCCAGAGACATGTGTTGTTACCCAGCAAATGGGGAATGCTTAGAGGTGAGGGATCCAGGCACCAGGTGCCACTTCAGTAGGCCATGTCTGCTTTTCCATTACAGTTTACCTGCCTCAGCCCAACCACGGCCCCAGTTGACCTCCCTGCTGGCACTAGGAGACAGCTCTCTTTCTTCCCCTAATCCTGCAAGTGCTCGTTTGCCCTGGCACTGTGCTGCCTGTGCCATGCTAAATGAGCCTTGGGCAGTGCTCTGTGTGGCCTGTGATCGGCCCCGAGGCTGTAAGGGGTTGGGGTTGGGAACTGAGGGTCCCCAAGGAACTGGAGGTCTAGAACCTGATCTTGCAAGGGGTCGGTGGGCCTGCCAGAGCTGTACCTTTGAGAATGAGGCAGCAGCTGTGCTGTGTTCCATATGTGAGCGACCTCGGCTGGCCCAGCCTCCCAGCTTGGTGGTGGATTCCCGAGATGCTGGCATTTGCCTGCAACCCCTTCAGGTAACCTGTTCCTGGCCTTCCCAGCTCTTTATTGTGTGTTACCTCAAGTCATTCTCTTCTTTTCTATCCCATGTTTTCCTTCAGTTCCTCCCAACTCCCTGTATTTCTGTTGTGAACCTCAGCCAGCCAGTCAAAGGGATAATTCTCTCTGCCTTCCCAGCAGGGGGATACTTTGCTGGCCTCTGCCCAGAGTCATGTCTGGTACTGTATTCACTGTACCTTCTGCAACTCGAGCCCTGGCTGGGTGTGTGTAATGTGCAACCGGACTAGTAGCCCCATTCCAGTACAACATACCCCCCGGCCCTATGCCAGCTCTTTGGAAAAGGGTCCCCCTAAGCTTGGGCCCCCACAACGCCTTAGTGCCTCCCTGCCCAGTTCCTGTGGAGACCCTGAGAAGCAGCGCCAAGACAAGATGCGGGAGGAAGGCCTCCAGCTAGTGAGCATGATCCGGGTAAGGACTGGGCCTGGGATGAGGTAGGGCTGAGCTGGTGTGGGAAAGGAGATGCTGCAGGTGGTTAATAGTTTCTATGAATCTTGTCATTGTTAGCAGCAGCTCCCTGTTACTGAGGCAGTTACCATGCTGTGCACTGATGACATGATCCATATGTCTGAGCTGAGCCACTGTCACCATCTTAGATCAGGCTGAGGGTGGGTGAAGGGTGTGCCCTGCCTGATGGGCCTGATGGGCAGGACTGTGCCTTAGGAAGGGGAAGCCGCAGGTGCCTGTCCAGAGGAGATCTTCTCGGCTCTGCAGTACTCAGGCACTGAGGTGCCTCTGCAGTGGTTGCGCTCAGAACTGCCCTATGTGCTGGAGATGGTGGCTGAGCTGGCTGGACAGCAGGACCCTGGGCTGGGTGCCTTTTCCTGTCAGGAGGCCCGGAAAGCCTGGCTGGATCGTCATGGCAACCTTGATGAAGCTGTACAGGAGTGTGTGAGGACCAGGCGAAGGAAGGTATCACCTGTGCTGGGTATGGGATAGGGTTGAGAGTCTGCATCTCTCACACTCTCCCTTGCTTGCCTTCCCACTTCACTCCCTCTCACCCCTCCCATCTTGCAGGTGCAGGAGCTCCAGTCTCTAGGCTTTGGGCCTGAGGAGGGGTCTCTCCAGGCATTGTTCCAGCATGGAGGTGATGTGTCACGGGCCCTGACTGAGCTACAGCGCCAACGCCTAGAGCCCTTCCACCAGCGCCTCTGGGACAGTGGCCCTGAGCCCACCCCTTCCTGGGATGGGCCAGACAAGCAGGTGCTGGGAGGAGGCAAGAAACCCAAGGGTCCACCTAGAGGAGCAAAAGGGAGCTGAGGGGAAGGGTCCCTGGAGTCTGACAGCACCTCCCCCCTCCACCTGAATCACATTGCAGAGCCTGGTCAGGCGGCTTTTGGCAGTCTACGCACTCCCCAGCTGGGGCCGGGCAGAGCTGGCACTGTCACTGCTGCAGGAGACACCCAGGAACTATGAGTTGGGGGACGTGGTAGAAGCTGTAAGGCACAGCCAGGACCGGGCCTTCCTGCGCCGCTTGCTTGCCCAGGAGTGTGCTGTGTGTGGCTGGGCCCTGCCCCACAACCGGGTAAGTCCCTCCCCATAGTACCTGGTCCAAGAATTACTCTATTCTTTTGGACCCCCACCCTACCCCAGTCCCCATCTCTGATCCTGTCTTCTGCTCTTCAGTTGCCCATGTACCCCTAAAGGCTTCTGGGAGGGGGAGGTCAGGAATAGGCTTATCTCCTCCCTTGAAAAAAAATTCTATTATGGAAATTTTCAAATATGCAATAGTAGAAAAGTTGTACTACACTGTATAACAAATTCCCATATCCCCCTGCAACCCCTTCACTCCCAGTGTATTCATCATCAAGCTTCAGCAATTGTCAACAAACATGATCAGTCTTTAGTTCACATATATACACAGACGGTTATTTTAATATCAAATATCAGGCATAATATAGCTTATAAATGCTTCAGTATATATCTCTAAAATGTAAAACTTGATTTATTTACTTACTTATTTTTTTTTTTTTGAGCTGGAATTTCAGCCTTGACCCCAGGCTGGAGTACAGTGGCGCAATCTCAGCTCACTGTAACCTCCACCTCCTCCAAGCAATTCTCCTGCCTCAGCCTCCTGAGTAGCTGGGGTTACAGGCGCCCGCCACCACGCTCGGCTAATTTTTGTATTTTTAGTAGAGACAGGGTTTTGCCATATTGGCCAGGCTGGTCTCGAACTCTTGACCTCTACAATTATTTTAAAAATACAGAGTAAAACCAAAACAAAACACATACAGAGCCAGTCTAACTGCTCTGACCTAGAGTATGTGGAGGCTTAGGAGCTAAGAAGGGCTTATTCCTATAAACTGGATATTTGCTGATACTAAAGAATTACTAGGCTGGGCGCGGTGGCTCATGCCTGTAATGCCAGCACTTTGGGAGGCCAAGGCAGGTAGATCACGAGGTCAGGAGATGGAAACCATCCTGGCTGACACGGTGAAACCCTGTCTCTACTAAAAATATAAAAAATTAGCCGAGTGTGGTGGCAGGCGCCTGTAGTCCCAGCTACTCGGGAGGCTGAGGCAGGAGAATGGCATGAACCCAGGAAGCGGAGCTTGCAGTGAGCAGAGATTGCACCACTGCACTCCAGCCTGGGCAACAGAGTGAGACTTTGTCTCAAAAAAAAAATTACTGTTCATTTGTGTGTGTGTGTGTGTGACAGCGCTACTGTGGATATGTTTTCAAAAAGAATTTTGCTGGGCATGATGCCTCATGCCTGTAATCTTAGCGCTTTGGGAGGCTGAGGTGGGAGAATTCCTTGAAGCCAGGAGTTAGAGACCAGCATGGGCAACATAATAAGACTCCCATCTCTAAAAAAATAAATAAAGGGCTGGGCGTGGTGGCTTATGCCTGTAATCCCTGCACTTTGGGAGACCAAGTGGGTTGATCACGAGGTCAAGAGATTTAGACCATCCTGGTCAACATGGTGAAACCCCGTCTCTACTAAAAATACAAAAATTAGCCAGGCATGGTGGCGTGTGCCTGTTATCCCAGCTACTCGGGAGGCTGAGGCAGGAGAATCGCTTGAACCTGGGAGGTGGAGGTTGCAGTGAGCCGAGATTGTGCCACTGCACTCCAGCCTGGGCAACAGAAAGAGATTCCATCTCAAAAAAAAAAAGAAAGAAAGAAATTAAAAATAAATAAATAAATAAATAAAGTTGGCCAGGCACAGTGGCTCACACCTGTAATCCTAGCACTTTGGGAGGCAAAGGTGGGTGGATCACCTGAGATCAGAAGTTTGAAACCAGCCTGACCAACATGGTGAAACCCTGTCTCTACAAAAAATACAAAAATTAGCTGGGTGTGGTAGTGGGTGCCTGTAATCCCAGCTATTTGGGAGGCTGAGGCAGGAAAATCTCTTGAACCTGGGAGACAGAGGTTGCAGTGAGCCAGGAGATTGTGCCACGGCACTCCAGTCTGAGCGACAGAGTAAGACTCTGTCTCAAAATCAATTAAATAAATAAATAATTGTAGAATCTACAGGAAGTTTCAAAAATAGTACATAGAGTCCTGTGTACTTTTCACTCACCTTCACCCAGTGATGACTTTATTTTTTTGAGACGGAGTCTCGCTCTGTCACCCTGACTGGAGCGCAGTGGCACAATTATGGCTCACTGCAATCCCCACCTCCCTGTTCAAGTGATTCCCCTGTCTCAGCCTCCCGAATAGCTGTGATTACAGGCATCTTCTACCACGCCCGGCTAATTTTTTTTTTTTTTTTTTTGAGACAGTTTTTCTCTTGTTGCCCAGGCTGGAGTGCAATGGTGCGATCTCGGCTCACTGCAGCCTCTGCCTCCCAGGTTCAAGCGATTCTCCTCCCTCAGCCTCCCGAGTAGCTGGGATTACAGACATGCGCCACCACACCTGCCTAATTTTGTATTTTTAGTAGAGACAGGGTTTCACAATGTTGGTCACGCTGGTGTGGAACTCCCGAACTCAGATGATCCGCCTGCCTCAACCTCCTAAAGTGCTGGGATTACGGGCATGAGCCATGGTGCCTGGCCCAATTTTTGTATTTTTAGTAGAGACAAGGTTTCACAATGTTGGCCAGGCTGGTCTCGAACTCCTGGCCTCAAGTGATCCACCCACCTTGGCTTCCCAAAGTATTGGGATTACAGGTGTGAGCCAGCATGCCCGACCCCCAGTGGTGATTTCTTATATAATTATAGTACAATATCAAGACCAAGAAATAGACATTGCTACAACGTTAGCTTTACTATAGGTCTTGTTCATTTTTCACATGGGTGTGCTGCTGTGTGTATGTGTGGTTCTGTGCAGTTCTGTCCCGTGTATAGATGCATATAACCACCACCATAATCAAGATACAGATTGTTTCATCACCACAAAGGAACTCCCTCATGTACCTCTTTAGTTATACCCTTCTGCCACCACTTCTAGTCACCCAGCAACCATGAATCTGTTCTCCACTTCTATAGTTTTGTCATTTCAAGCATGTTACTTGTATATTTAATGGAATATGAATGTTTTTATAGGCACTTTTGTCTTTACCTTAGGTGTCACCATTGTCTATTTTCCTCCACCTGACTGTCTTCAGATGTTTAGGTTGCCTGCCTGGCCCCTGCTGGCACTTGAGGTTGTTAACCCTGCCTAGTTGTTAATTAGAGCCTGATTTCTTAGTGGACACCTGGCCACTGCCTCTTCCCTAGGCTGGCAGCTGTGGCTTCTGACCCCCTCCCCTCCAACCCCTCACCCTCCAGATGCAGGCCCTGACTTCCTGTGAGTGCACCATCTGTCCTGACTGCTTCCGCCAGCACTTCACCATCGCCTTGAAGGAAAAGCACATCACAGACATGGTGTGCCCTGCCTGTGGCCGCCCTGACCTCACCGATGACACACAGTTGCTCAGCTACTTCTCTACCCTTGACATCCAGGTACTGCAGCCCCCCTAGGACTCAGGTACCCTGAGCTTTGAATAGCAACCCTCCCACCCACCACCTCTGCATCCTGTCCCTAGCTTCGAGAGAGCCTAGAGCCAGATGCCTATGCATTGTTCCATAAGAAGCTGACCGAGGGTGTGCTGATGCGGGACCCCAAGTTCTTGTGGTGTGCCCAGGTAAGTGGCCTGCCCAGGGGAGCTACTGTGGAGGGACAGGGGATGGTTCCAGGTCAGGCCTTTGATAACTTTATGCTCTTTTACTTACAGTGTTCCTTTGGCTTCATATATGAGCGTGAGCAGCTGGAGGCGACTTGTCCCCAGTGTCACCAGACCTTCTGTGTGCGCTGTAAGCGCCAGGTGAGGCACATTCATCATTTCAGAAATACTTGCTGAGCTACTGCCAGGTACTGTGTTAGACTCAGGGGAGTTTGTATCCTGGAGAGCAAAATAGATATGAGCTCTGAGGTCAAAAGAGCTTACAGACTAGTCAGAAAGACTAGGCACAAGGAGAAAGGGAAGACAGCAGAGGGAGGGAGGAAATCGGGAGAGAAAGGAAAGGGGAGGAGGAAGGAAGGAAAGTAAGCCAGAGGAACTCAATTATACATAGGCGTAAGTTCTATGAAGAAAACAAACAGGAATCTGAGATCAGGGTAACAGAGTGGACCTACTTAGGGTAGAGAGGTCAGACAAGTCTTCTCTAAAATGGTTTAAGCTCAGGCCTAAACATTAAAAAGAAGCCAGCCACACAGAGAGCATTTGGGAGAGAAAAAACAAGGAAAGGGCCAGAGTCAGAAAAAAGTGTTGTGTGGGTGGAGCCTGGAAAGCAAGGTGGGAGTGGCAGGTGGTCAGAGAGAAGCCAGCTGCCAGGTCTGGAGAGCCCTGGAGGCCAAGTGAGGCAGGCATCCGTCTGCCTTCATTCTGAGAAAAAGCAAGGGTGATCTCATTTATCTTTCTCATTTATCTCATTTATCTTTTGTTTATTTATTTATTTATATATTTTTAGAGACAAGGACTCACTCTCACCCAGGCTGGGGTCCTCTGGTGCAGTCACAGCTCACTATAGCCTCCAACTTCTGGTCTCAAGTGATCCCTCACCTCAGCCTTCCAAAGTACTGGGATTACAGACATGAGCCACTATGCCCAGCCACATTTATCTTTTAAGAAGTGTAATATTTGGCTAGGCACGGTGGCTTCTGCCTGTAATCCCATCACTTTGGGAGGCCATGGTGGGTGGATCACTTGAGGTTGGGAATTCAAGACCAGCCTGCCCAATATGGTGAAACCCTGTCTCTAGTAAAAATACGAAAATTAGCCGGGTGTGGTGGCATGTGCCTGTAATCCCAGCTACTCTGGAGGCTGGAGCAGGAGAATCACTTGAACCCAGAAGGTGGAGGCTGCAGTGAGCCGAGATCACGCCATTGCACTCCAGCCTGGGTGACAGAGCGAGACTCCATCTCAAAAAAAAAAAAAAAAAATTCATCTGCATCATGTCTGAAACAAAGTGAACACCTGAGACTACCACAGAACCAAAAACACCACCAATACTGTGGAAGCTACCTGACTTACAATTTTGAAGTCTTTTTGACAGCCATGGGGAGAATTGATCCTAGGGGTGCAGGAATGGGAAACAGACTAGTAACCAAGGCAAGCAATTGAGGCAAGGGCTGATGGTGGCCTGGAGTAAAGTGCTAGCAGTAGGGATGAAGGAAAAGGGGATATGGTTGAGATGGTCTGTGGGGTAGAAACAAGGCAAAAGGAGTATGAGGCAGTAGGAGAAAATGAAAGAACCAAGGATAGCCTCTCATTTTTAGATCTGAGCAAATGGTAGGTGGCAGTGACATAAACCTAGCTGGGGACCACTGGATGTGAGTGGAGGGGCTAGGAAGAAGGGCCAGGGGATGGGATAGAGCTCCCACGTGAAGCCTACTTTCCTTCCGGCAGTGGGAGGAGCAGCACCGAGGTCGGAGCTGTGAGGACTTCCAGAACTGGAAACGCATGAACGACCCAGAATACCAGGCCCAGGGCCTAGCAATGTATCTTCAGGAAAACGGCATTGGTAAGGCTGCCCCACTTGGCCTGTTTGCTCAGAAGCCTGTCATTGCCAGCAGCTCTCTTCTTGAAGGCCTTGAGTTGCAGCGGCAGCTCCAGCCCTGACCTCTTGTCCTTTGCAGACTGCCCCAAATGCAAGTTCTCGTATGCCCTGGCCCGAGGAGGCTGCATGCACTTTCACTGTACCCAGTGCCGCCACCAGTTCTGCAGCGGCTGCTACAATGCCTTTTACGCCAAGAATGTGAGCCCAGAGAGTTGGCGAAGGGATGGAAGCGTGGGGGGCTCCACTGGGTTTGAGAGGCAGAGGCCATTGAGGAGTGGCCCTGGGGAAGAGAAGAGGTCAATGGGATGTAAAGCACAACTCTCCATCCCCTTACCCTTTGCTTGCTCCTCCAATGTCTCCATCTCCCCTCACCCATACACCCCTCACGCAGGGGTTCCTGAGAGGCCAGGACCCCAACAGTCTCCAACTTCCTCTCTCCCATCTGGGTTTCTGCCAGAAATGTCCAGACCCTAACTGCAGGGTGAAAAAGTCGCTGCACGGCCACCACCCTCGAGACTGTCTCTTCTACCTGCGGGACTGGACTGCTCCCCGGCTTCAGAAGCTGCTACAGGTCAGAGGTGGTCAGGAGAGAAGAAGACAGGGCCCAGGGTGGGCAAGAATGGAAAAGACTTCATGCTAGGAAATGCAACAGGGACTGGCATCAAGGGGAATTTAACACCCATCTGTCTCTCCTCCTCAGGACAATAACGTCATGTTTAATACAGAGCCTCCAGCTGGGGCCCGGGCAGTCCCTGGAGGTGAGTGTTAGGACAAGCCTTTGAGAAGAAGAGATGGTGTGCTGGACTCCCACTGTATGATGGGTAAAGGGGAGGCTTGGGTCAGGGGCCACTTGTTGCACGCCCTTTGGCAAGTTAATTGAGACTCCAGGCCTTGTTTCTTCCGCTGTAAAATAGGGGTAGTATCTACCTTGCAGCTAAGCCATTTTATGTCAGACATCTTTAAAGAACCTGGTACCCAAGAAGGCATTAATACTAATTTTCTTCTCCCATTCCCAAATGATCATAATTCATTAATTAACCCAATGAGTGTTTAATGAGACCTGCTAGTTGCAGGGTACTGTTTTAGATTCCATGAGGGTAACAGAAAGGTGTTACATGTGGTTCTAATCTCTTTCACTTCTTACAGTGTAGACAGAGGTAAGTCTGCAGTCCATACCACCCTAAATGTGACTGATCTTTTCTGATCTTGGAGGCTAAGCAGGTTCGGGCCTAGTTAGTATTTGGATGAGAGATTGGCTGGGAATACCAGGTGCTGTAGGCTTTAAATTTTTTTTTTTTTTTTTTTTTTTTTTTTTTTTTTGAGACGGGGTCTCGCTCTGTCGCCCAGGCTGGAGTGCAGTGGCCAGATCTCAGCTCACTGCAAGCTCCACCTCCCGGGTTCACGCTATTCTCCTGCCTCAGCCTCCGGAGTAGCTGGGACTACAGGCGCACACCACCTCGCCCGGCTAGTTTTTTTTGTATTTTTTTAGTAGAGACGGGGTTTCACCGTGTTAGCCAGGATGGTCTCGATCTCCTGACCTCGTGATACGCCCGTCTCGGCCTCCCAAAGTGCTGGGATTACAGGCTTGAGCCACCGCGCCCGGCGCTTTAAATTTTTTTTAAAAAAATAGAGGTGGCCTGCCAGGTGCAGTGGCTCACGCCTGTAATCCCAACACTTTGGGAAGCCAAGGCGGGCAGATCATGAGGTCAGGAGATCGAGACCATCCTGGCTAACACGGTGAAACCCCATCTCTACTAAAAAATAGGAAAAATTAGCCAGGCGTGGTGG
>NW_016809758.1:141286-157459 GCF_001698545.2 Rhinopithecus bieti
AAAATACAAAAATCTAGCCGGGCGAGGTGGCGGGCGCCTGTAGTCCCAGCTACTCGGGAGGCTGAGGCAGGAGAATGGCGTAAACCCGGGAGGCGGAGCTTGCAGTGTGCTGAGATCTGGCCACTGCACTCCCGCCCGGGCGACAGAGCGAGACTCCGTCTCAAAAAAAAAAAAACAAAAGAAGTGGCCAAGCGCAGTGGCTCACGCCTATAATCCCAGCACTTTGGGAGGCCAAGACAGGTGGATCACCAGCCTGGCCAACAAGGTGAAACCCTGTACTAAAAATACAAAAAAAATTAGCCAGGTGTGGTGGCAGGCACCTGTAATCCCAGCTACCCGGGTGGCTGAGGCAGGAGAATCGCTTGAACCCAGGAGGAGGCGGAGATTGCAGTGACCCAAGATTGCGCCATTGCACTCCAGTCCAGCCTGGGCAACAAGGGTGAAACTCCATCTCAAAAAAAAAAAAAAAAACAGAGGTAGCCAGGAGTAGTGGCTCACACCCGTAATCCCAGCACTTTGGGAGGCTAAGGCCAGAGGATTACTTCAGCCCAGGAGTTTAAGACCAGCATGAACAACATAGTGAGACCCTGTCTCTATTTAAAAAAAAAAAAGAGGTAAGACCTTCACAGAATAAGTAAGTTAACTAGTCAAGAGATAAGTAACGACCAAAAAAAAAAAAAGCTATCTCAAGAGGGTATGTGTTTATGAGCCAAAAGCCTGCTTGGATAAAAGTAGGGACAAGTTCCTGCCTCTGTGTCAGATGGTCTGCCGCTGACGGCACCTCTGAGTACCCACCAGCGCCACTGGGAAAGCGGGAGTTGCTCTGCTCAGTCCCTTCCTTGGAGGCTGCCTTCCCTACCTTGTGAGTATCCCAGTTCTGGAGCTTTGTGGTTATTGGCCTCCCAACAGAGGCTCCCTTCTTCCCTCACCTTCAGGTGGCTGCCGAGTAATGGAGCAGAAGGAAGTTCCCAATGGGCTCAGGGATGAAGCTTGTGGCAAGGAAACTCCAGCTGGCTATGCTGGCCTGTGCCAGTGAGTGTCAGCAGGACATGGGCATGGTGTTGGGTGGTGGGTAGAAGTGGTGAGGGCATGTCCAGGCAGTAAAATGGGTCCCTGGGAGCAGTAGGTCTCGCAATGGGTGGAAGGGAGGAGGCTTTCTGGGCAAGGGCATGGATAGATAGTAGCAGGCAGTGTGGGCACAGGCAGGGGTTGTTAATCTTGTTCATCCAAGTGTCTCAGAGCCCAGCTATGTTAGACACACTCAGTTAATATTAGCCAACAGAACAAATATTCTGCTCCCTTTTCTCCCCAGGGCACACTACAAAGAGTATCTTGTGAGCCTCATCAATGCCCACTCGCTGGACCCAGCCACCCTGTATGAGGTGGAAGAGCTGGAGACAGCCACTGAGCGCTACCTACACGTACGCCCCCAGCCTTTGGCTGGAGAGGATCCCCCTGCCTACCAGGCCCGCTTGTTACAGGTATAGCCTCCACCCAGCCTCACCTCTGACCCCACCCTACAGAAGTCACCTGGTGCAGGCTGTGTTTGAGCTCCAGGCTCCTAATATCATTACCTTCTCTCTCCTGCAGAAGCTGACAGAAGAGGTACCCTTGGGACAGAGTATCCCCCGCAGGAGGAAGTAGCTGAGAGCAAGGGTCCTGATGAGGGTCCCATGGCCTACTCCCTCAGGAACAGCTCCAGCACCAATAAAGAGGCATCTTACCACCCAGGCTTCTTGGTGGTCCTTCTTCCTGGTGCCACCATCTAGGGGCACCAGGGAAAGAGTGGGGTGAACAGAGCTTTGCTGAAAAGGGCCCCCTGCAACCTAGTGCCTGATCCTCCCTGGACTCAGGACCAGGAAGGAGTTGACACCCTGGATGGTCAAGGGAGGCCCTCCCCATCTAGCCACCTGGCCTGGGCTCCCTCACTCCCTGCCTCCTTTCTTCCTTTCATCGAATTTGACTGGTATTTGAAGTCACCCAGTATGTATCAGGTGTGCACTGTAGGGGAACACAGATGCACAGGTGTACACAGCAATCCAGAGGTCCCAGGCCTGACTCCAGGAAACTGGCCTCCCTGGGGAAGCCGCAGTGTCACCCAGAGAAGGTCAGATACAAGCAAGAGTGTCTGAGGGAGGAAGGGGAATGAGCCAGGCTGGAGCTGAGCGGGTAGAGCAGGGCCCACCTGCTGCGGCAGTGGCATCCTGATAGTGAGATGCTCAGATGCTGCTGCCCCCTGGTGGCCACCAGTTCCCTGCAACTCTGAGACCACGTGATTTCTGGGAAAAGGCCCTCCCTGGAGGAGAACCGAAACTTAGGGTGGGGACTGTAGAAAGGGGTGGAGAGATCAGCCGCCCAGCCAGGACTTAAGCTGAGGTCGTCTGAGCCCTGCAACAGCCTGGACAGCAACTCAGGTAAGATCAGCCAAGGATGGGAGTCAGCCTGGGATCTAGGGCTAGAAAGTCCAGCCAGATTGGGGGTAGGGGGTCCTAAGGGTCCCTCTGTTAGACTGCAGGATAGACGGAAGACCTCTAAGTCAGGAAGTGGGAGATTCAGCCTGAGAATGAGACTGACAAGGGCCAGCACCCCAGACCCTTGTAGGCAAAGGTCAGAAGGACCTACTGCTGGATTGTTCAGGGAAGAAGGCTCATTGCCCCAGCCTCAGTGGGCCATTTGTTTCCTTGCCGTCTGGCCCTGCCCACTTGTGCTGCAGCTCCACCCCCACCCCTGCTTCCTGCCCCACCTACTCCTGGGGCTGGCAGAGGGGTGGGGGTCAGAGGCTAGGTTGTGTAGGCTGTGGGGCAGTGGGTGAAGGGCCTGATGCATCTCAGCAGAGCCTGCCTCTGCTGATGCTCGGGAATCTAGACAGGGCCTCTCACCAGGAACGATCACCAAAGGAATTATTTCCTAAACAATACATTTCTGAAAAGTCCTAAAATTAAGACCAATGCCCAAGGTTTCCTTCCAGGTATCACAGCTTAGAATGCTAAAACAATGTTTGGGTTTTGTTTTGTTTTGTTTTTTGTCATTGCTAGTGATGGCAGAAAGGAAACAATTCTGTCTCATAGAGTGTTGAAATGTGTCTAGAGCTAAAAGAAGATGGATGGGATCTCTGGGACCTGTTGCCAGAATCTCGTCTCAATGGCCAGGGTCTCAGGAGATGTTCCCTCCCAAAGTGTCAGTTCTGATGCTTCCTGCTCCTCTTATCCCCCAGGATGGCATCAGGCAGGGCACGCTGTACCCGAAAACTCCGGAACTGGGTGGTGGAGCAAGTGGAGAGCGGGCAGTTCCCCGGAGTGT
The DNA here is from genome assembly GCF_001698545.2 of Rhinopithecus bieti. NCBI lineage: Eukaryota > Metazoa > Chordata > Mammalia > Primates > Cercopithecidae > Rhinopithecus > Rhinopithecus bieti. The sequence continues at coordinate 144,587 of NW_016809758.1, forward strand.
GCTGGGATGATACAGCTAAGACCATGTTCCGGATTCCCTGGAAGCATGCAGGCAAGCAGGACTTCCGAGAGGACCAGGATGCTGCCTTCTTCAAGGTGAAAGGGCTTGGAAACCACTGTTCCTCTGTGTGAGAGATGGTATATACACTGGTACACTCACCCTCGAGCACTTGCGTCTGCCTGGGTTTCAGACAAGGGAGAGACTGGAGAGGAAAACTAGCTGCATCATTTGCAGAGTCCAGTACAAAATGAAAATGTGGAGGCCTTGTTCAAATATTCTAGGGATTTTGGCCAGGCTCAGTGGCTCACGCCTGTAATGCCAGCACTTTGGGAGGCCGAGGTGGGTGGATCATGAGGTCAAGAGATCAAGACCATCCTGGCCAACATGGTGAAACCCCGTCTCTACTAAAAATACAAAAATTACCTGGGCCTGGCGGCACATGCCTGTAGTCCCAGCTACTCAGGAGGCTGAGGCAGGACAATTGCTTGAACCAGGGAGGCAGAGGTTGTAGTGAGCCAAGATCGTACCACTGCACTCCAGCCTGGCGACAGCGTGAGACTCTGTCTCAAAAAAAAAAAAAAAAAAATACTGGGGATTTCAAGATGGCAACGCAGAGCACAGACCCTGCATGATCCCTTCTGAGCTTAGAGCTGTACACCCATAAAGCCAGTCCTGTTGGAGGGGTAGCTGGAGCCTGTAACACACTGTCTCTTTTTCCCTTGCTTTCTTTCCTAGGCCTGGGCAATATTTAAGGGAAAGTATAAGGAAGGGGACACAGGAGGCCCCGCTGTCTGGAAGACTCGCCTGCGCTGTGCACTCAACAAGAGTACTGAATTTGAGGAGGTTCCTAAGAGGGGCCGCATGGATGTTGCTGAGCCCTACAAGGTGTATCGGCTGCTGCCACCAGGAACCTTCTATGGTGGGTTTCCCCTTGCCCAACCACTCCTAGACTCAGCAGACTGGGGAGGAAGGATAGATGTGCAGGCTTCCCCCAGGCTTCTCATAGCTCTGCCTTGTCCGTGCCCTTGCAGGGCTGCTACCCAGGTTTCCCTTCCTAGGCCTGCCCATTCTTCACTGCCTCAGACCTCTCCCTTACCCTCTGTCCCTGCTCAAGACCCTGACCTTTCTGTCTCCCTCAACAATTCCACAGGCCAGCCAGGGACTCAGAAATCACCATCAAAGCGACAGCACAGTTCTGTGTCCTCTGAGAGGAAGGAGGAAGCGGGTGCCATACAGAACTGCACACTCAGTCCTTCTGTGCTCCAGGACTCCCTCAATAATGTAAGAGATGGAAAGGGAACTGGGTGGGCCTGAGGGCAGGACAGTAACTAGAGGGAGAGGTGGGCCAATGAAAGACACTGTGTCTTGGGAGGTCGAGGCGGGCAGATCACCTGAGGTCAGGAGTTCGAAACCAGCCTTGACCAACATGGTGAAACCCCTTCTCTACTAAAAATACAAAAGTTAGCTGGGTGTTGTGGCATCTGCCTGTAATCCCAGCTACTCAGGAGGCCGAGGCAGGAGAATCCCTTGAACCCAGGAGGCAGAGGTTGCAGTGAGCCGAGATTGCCCCATTGCACTCCAGCCTGGGCAACAAGAGCAAAACTCTGTCTCAAAAAAAGAAAAAAAAAAAAAAAAAAGACACTGTGTCTGCAGGAGGAGGAGGGGCCAGTGGGGAGCAGTCCATTCAGACATCGGGAGCAGCAGCAGCAGCAGCCCTGAGCCACAGGAAGGTATCACCTGCCCTGCCTCTTGTGTCGTCCCCCATGCCACACCCTCTGGCCCGAGACTCCCCAGTCCCACTCTGAATGACCAGTGCCTTTGCTTCCCTTCCAGGTACAGACACAACTGAGGCCCCCTTTCAAGGGGATCAGAGGTCCCTGGAGTTTCTGCTTCCTCCAGAGTCAGGTACATGGCATTTCTGACTTTCTCCTGTGCCCTGTGCCCCAAGGTCTTCCACCTTTGACTGTGCATGCATTATCTAGTCGGTCAGGGCTTACAGCAAACTGTGCCCATATTACCATAGCCCAAGGCACTGGTTTCTAGGTGGCGAGAATTTCACATGCCTGGCCAGACTCCAAAAAGCTTGCTTCCCAAAAATATCACCCTATACACTCTCATGGAAATCTACATTGAGACATTGATTTCACTGGGCCAAACAGAGGCCCAATCTCAAGGGACTTTCTAGTAAACTACAAGCCCCTGGTCGTTAAACCCTGAGGCCTCATGGTCAATCACATACTAGCTACTTGCCTGAGTGACAGGAAAACCTGAGAGGAAGTCCCCTGGCTGGTGCAGGGAGGGAAGGTGGAACTATTCCCCTGGGGAGGTGCTGCTGCCAGCCTGCATGCTCCTCCAGCACCAGGTAGGGCTGTTCTATTCCCCAGACTACTCACTGCTGCTCACCTTCATCTACAATGGACGTGTGGTGGGCGAGGCCCAGGTGCAAAGCCTGGATTGCCGCCTTGTGGCTGAGCCCTCAGGCTCTGAGAGCAGCATGGAGCAGGTGCTGTTCCCCAAGCCTGGCCCACTGGAGCCCACGCAGCGCCTGCTGAGCCAGCTTGAGAGGGGCATCCTGGTGGCCAGCAACCCCCGAGGCCTCTTCGTGCAGCGCCTTTGCCCCATTCCCATCTCCTGGAATGCACCCCAGGCTCCCCCTGGGCCAGGCCCGCATCTGCTGCCCAGCAACGAGTGCGTGGAGCTCTTCAGAACCGCCTACTTCTGCAGAGGTGAGGCTGCTCTCTCTGGGCACCTGAGCTCCCACCCCCTACCTCTTAGTACCCCCTGGGCCCAACTTGGTGGGTCCTGCCACCTCCCTATCTGCCAGCAGATCCTCCATGTAGCCTATGCATGGCTCTTCTGCACTTGTGTGGTGCACATCCTGTGTGGCCATATGCCCAGCCTGGCAGCTACCTGGCAGCTCTCCTCCAGCCAAGACAATGGAAGAGGTGGTTCAGGTAGAGCCCAGCACAAGAGTGTCGTATCTTGAAGAATACCATCACAGTGAAGCATGCAGTCACTATGTGAAGGTGCACAGAAGAACTGGCACAGAGATTTTGAGCTTCGTGGCCTTCTCCTAGATACACAGATTTGGGAGAGCTGGCACACAGCACACACTCTGGCCCTGGCTGCACTGTCTCTACTACAGTCCAGGCATGCCTTAGGGTTGCACTTCTCTCCCATCCAATTCCAGCTCCTACTCAATTCTAAACCTGACCTTAAGAGTGGGACCAGGTGTACACGGGGTGCAGAGTGTGGGTGTTCCCAGCGCCATGGGTACCCTAGCACTGGAAGGGTGTGAGCAAGCAGCGAAGTTCTGGGCACATCTGTGTTAGCAGCCAGGGCTGCTGCCCGGGAGGACTCTAAACTCTCCCAGCAGAGAGCTTTTTCAGTTGTGCAGTGATCTACTTCTAAGCACTTATTTAAGGCAGGGGCACCCTTTCCCTATTTGCACATGGGTGAGTAGCATTTAGTTTCAAGTACTTCTGACCTTGCAGCTCCTGCTGTGGCAGGACCCCCTCCTACCTCTCTCCATCATGGGTTTCTCACTATTGCCTCCCTGCCTGTGGCCCTCTCTTCTTTTTGTTCTTCCAATTCTTGACCCTTTCTCTTTCAGACTTGGTCAAGTACTTCCAGGGCCTAGGCCCCCCACCGAAGTTCCAGGTAACACTGAATTTCTGGGAAGAGAGCCGTGGCCCCAGCCATACTCCACAGAATCTTATCACAGTGAAGGTGAGCTCAGAGCAGGGGCAGAGTACCCATCTAATGAGAACGGGGGCAGTGGTACTCCAGGAGGCAAAGGGGGTTTCCTAGTGGGGAAGGAGCTCCTGGGGGTGGTGTCTGTCCCTGATGCACTCACTGAGACACTCTTCTCTATCTCTTCCAATACAGATGGAGCAGGCCTTTGCCCGATACTTGCTGGAGGAGACTCCAGAGCAGCAGGCAGCCATTCTGTCCCTGGTGTAGAACGTGGGGTACCCATCTTCCACCTCACCTCTTTGTTCTTCCTGTCTCCTTTGAAATAGACTCATTCTTCACACGATTGACCTGTCCTCTTTGTGATAATTTTCAATAGTTGTCTGTGATAACTGTATCCTGAAAATCCTCGCACACACTGGCTGGTGGAGCACTCAAGGCTAATTTTTTATCCTTTTTTTTTTTTTTTTTTTTAATTTTGACATATACACCCTCTTTCATCTGTAAGGGACTGGGAAATTCCAAATGGTGTGAACCCAGGGGGCATCTCCCTCTCCTTCTTCCCTGACTTCCCAACTCTAAAGATAAGCACTTTATATTTTCCTCTTAGATATTCACTAAGGATTTAAAATAAAATTTTATTGAAAGAGGAATCAGTATCTGATTTTCTGGGAGAAGAAGGTAGCAGTGATCACAGAGATGTAAACTTAAGAGTGGGGCATTGGGGTTCTCTTCCTGCTGACATCTCCAGCCTCTTTCCTCTCCTCTGCCCACAGGTTCTGGCTAATATGCTATCTGGGCCCTGTGGGTCCTGGGCCTGGCACTCTACAGAGGTACCCTCTGGGCAGACAAGATTAGGGAGTGGGTTGGGATAGGCCATCGAAAGGGGCACCAAGCCTTCAGCCAGGCACTATAGCCACCAACTTCACATGGTAAAGTCTGGGCTTCATAGTTCTTGCTAGAAGGCCTCAACATCGGGCCTGAGGTTAGACTGGAGGTCTAAACAAAGAGGAGACACTTGAAGGTGACCTGAAACTATGGTCTGGAGGCCCTGAGGCCTGAGAACAGAGGAGTCAGAGAGAAGAGTTGCTAAACCTGTATCTGTTGTTACTGGCACCTCTTCCTCCAGCACAAATTTCACTGTCACCCCAGCAGGGTACTCCCAAACTGGATTCCTTGCTCTATCTAAGCCCCATAAAAGACACTCTGGCTGGCTGAGTGCGGTGGCTCACGCCTATAATCCCAGCACTTTGGGAGGCCAAGGTGGGTGGATCACTTGAGATCAGGAGTTCGAGACCAGCCTGGCCAACATGGTGAAACCCCATCTTCTAAAAATACAAAAATTAGCCAGGCATGGTGGCGGGCACCTGTAATCTCAGCTACTTGGGAGGCTGAGGCAGGAGAATCGCTTGAACCCGGGAGGCAGAGGTTGCAGTGAGCCAAGATTGTGCTATTGTACTCCAGCCTTGGCAATGAGCAAGACTGTGTCTCAAGAAAAAAACAATAAAAAAAAGGCACTCCGGCCTAGACTGCCATGTCACAAACATGCTGTTCATGAGACTTGAGGGCTCCAAATTGGCTGACACTCCTTTCCCTTTCCCCCCTGTTCATTTTACTACCAAACTGGAAGTTTTTCCTTTACCACAAGGCCACTTGTCACCTACTTTTTTGTACACTCACTTCCAGCAAACTAGTTCCAACCCAGGCCACAGCCTTCAGCTTCCTTCTTCCTGCATATGACACCAGCTTAGCTTTCCAGACTTCCTCCTGTCATTTCACTCTTCAGCCCTCAATGGCTCCTACATATGATCAAATCTGGATGCCTAAGTCCTCCTAGGACCTTCTTGCTGCCTCATTTGGCAAGCTTCAGTGCTGCCTTTGAGCCTCCCTGCCTCCATGGACCTTCCTTCTTCCCTTCAGTCTTGTCCATCATCCCCCTGGGAAGCCAAGTGCCTAGACAGGCTCTGCACTAGCAGTGAAGAAATGAGGTACTGAGTGCAGAGTTGTACAATCCCTGTTGTGCCCTCAATGTGATGCAATGTGATGAAATCCCTCCTGGACCTTCTTTGTACAAGGTCTAAATTATCTCCTTGACTTCCATTTTATTTTAATTCTTTTAATTAAAAAAAAATTGACTGGCCATTGAGGCTCACGCCTGTAATCCCAGTAATTTGAGAGGCCGAGGTGGGTGGATCACCTGAGGTCAGGAGTTTGAGACCAGGATGGCCAACATGGTGAAACCCTGTCTCTACTAAAAATACAAAAAATTAGCCAGGCGTGGTGGTGGACACCTGTAATCCCAGCTACTTGGGAACCTGAGGCAGGAGAATCGCTTAAACCCAGGAGGTGGAGGTTGCAGTGAGCTGAGATCGCACCACTGCACTTGAGCCTGGGCAACAAGAGCAAAACTCCGTCTCAAAGAAAAAAAAAAATTCTTTTTCAGCTGGGCGCGGTGGTTTACGCCTGTAATCCTGGCACTTTGGGAGATCGAAATGAGAAGACTGCCTTAGCCCAGGAGTTTGAAACTAGCCTGGGTGACATAGTGAAACCTACCTCTACAAAAAAATTCTTTCTTTTTTTTTTTTTTGAGACAGAGTCTCACTCTGTCGCCCGGGCTGGAGTATAGTAGTGCAATCTTGGCTCACTGCAACCTCTACCTCCTGGGTTCAAGTGATCCTCCTGCCTCAGCCTCCCGAGTATCTGGGATTACAGGTGCATGCCATGATGCCAGGCTAATTTTTGTATGTTTAGTGGCAGAGTTTCACCATGTTGGCCAGGCTCGTCTTGAACTCCTGACTTCAGGTGATCTGCCCACCTCAGCTTCCCAAAGTGTTGGGATTACAGGTGTGAGCCACTGTCTCTGGCTCCCCAAAATTCTTAAAAATTAGTCAGGTGAGGCCAAGCACGGTCGCTCACACCTGTAATCATTGCACTTTGGAAGGCCGAGTTGGGTGGATCACTTGGGGTCAGAAGTTCAAGACCAGCCTGACCAACATGGTGAAACCCCGTCTCTACTAAAAATATTTTAAAAATTAGCTGTGCATGGTGGCACATGCCTGTAATCCCAGCTACTTGGGAGGCTGAGGTAGGAGAATCGCTTGAACCCAGGAGGCAGAGGTTGCAGTGAGCCAAGATCGTGCCATTGCATTCCAAGCCTGGGCAACAAGAACGAAACTCCATCTCAAAAAAAAAAGTGAAAAAAAAAAAAAGCTAGGTGTGGTGGTGTGCGCCTATACTCCCAGTCACTCAACCTCCCAAATGCTGGGATTACAGGTGTGAGCTACCATACCTGGCCTCCTTCCATTTTCTATCATACCCCACATCCAATTCATCAGCAAATCCTGTCGCTATTCCTTCAATATGTATCCAGGGTCTGACCACTTCTCTCTGTTTCCATCAGCAACACTTTGGAACAAACTACCACCATCTCTCATATCTTCTCCTCTGCTTCCTTCACATCTGTTTCCACTCGTGTCTACCTTAAGCTATTCTCAACACAGTAGAGATCCTTTTCACACATAATTCTGATCATGTCACTCTTCTGCTCAGAACCTTCCATCGGGTCCCAAATCACCCAGGGTAAAAGCCCAAATCCCCATAACGACCTCTGAGGTCCTGTGATGTGACCCTGCCCCCTCTTTCTCTCGCCCCTTGCCATTCTTCCCCTGTCGCTTTGCTTCAGGCTCCTTGAACCCACCAAACACATTTCTACCTCAGGATCTTTGCAGTTGCCGGTTCTTTTGTCTAAATTACTCTTCCTTCAAGTAAGCACGTGACTTACCCACTTTCTTCAAATTGTATCTCTTAAGAGAGGGGGCATGGCTTCCCTGAAATACCCTCCCTAAATAGCAGTCGTCATTATTCTATCCTCCTATGCTGCCTCATTTTCTTCATAGCACTTATGGCCACCTCGTGTATTTCTTTTTTTCTTTCTTTCTTTCTTTCTTTCTTTCTTTTTTTTTTTTTAAGACAATCACCCATGCTGGAGCGCACAGTAGTGCGATCATGGCCCACTGCAGCCTCGACCTTTGGCTCAATCGATCCTCCTATCTCAGCCTTCTAAGTAGCTGTGAGTATAGGCATGTAATTTGAGAGGCTGAGGTGGGTGTCACCTGAGGTCAGGAGTTCGAGACCAGCCTGGCCAACATGGTGAAACTCCGTCTCTACTAAAAATACAAAAAAATTAGCTGGGCGTAGTGGCACACGCCTGTAGTCCCAGCTACCCAGGAGGCTTAGGTAGGAGAATTGCTTGAACCCAGGAGGCAGAGATTTTAGTGAGCCGAGATGGTCCATTGTACTCCAGCCTGGGCGACAAGAGCAAAACTCCATCTCAGAAAAAAAAAAAAAAAGCTCCCAAATTGAAGGGAACTGTAAGAAGATAAGGTCAGCTCAGCTGCAGTAAGAGATAAGTCTTAGGAAGAAGTATGCCCTGGAGTCAAGGCAGAGAAGGACATTCTAGGCCAAAGAAATGGCTGTGCAAAGGTAGGAGGCATAGGGACAAGGGTTATTAGTTATTACAACCAGACCTCTTAAATTTACACAAATAATTGTTTAAGAATATGGCTTTTCCAGGCTGGGAAGTATGTGCTGCATCCAACAAAGCTAAAGTCTATTTCAGCCGGGAGAACACTGGCAGCTGGGAAAGGACCACGTGGTGTGCCCATAACCTAAGTTGTTCAGATTTAGGAAGTGACCCCAGTAAGTCCTTTTGGAGTTTCGTGTAAGATTGACTTCTTCAGCTGGGGGCGGTGGCTCACACCTGCAATCCCAACACTTTGGGAGGCCAAGGCGGGCGGATCACCTGAGGTCAGGAGTTCGAGACCAGCCTGACCAATATGGTGAAACCCCTGTCTCTACTAAAAAGTACAAAATCTGGCTGGGTGTGGTGGTGGGTGCCTGTAATCCCAGCTACTCGGGAGGCTGAGGCAGGAGAATCCCTTGCACTGGGGAGGCGGAGGTTGCAGTGAGCTGAGACCGCACCATTGCACTCCAGCCTGGGTGACAGAGTGAAACTCCATCTCAAAAAGAAAAGAAACAGCCTGACCAACATAGTGAAACCCCGTTTCTTCTAAAAATACAAAAATTAACTGGGTGTGGTGGAGGGCGCCTGTAATCCCAGCTACTCGGGAGGCTGAGACAGGAGAATCGCTTGAACCTGAGGGGATGGGGGGCGGAGGATGCAGTGTGCCGGGATTGCAGAGATAGCGCCACTGCACTCCAGCCTAGGCAACAGTGAGAGACTCCATCTCAAAACAAAGCAAAACAAAACAAAAACGATTGACTTCTTCCTCATTGACCTGTGGGGGCTCCAAGACTATCATCTCACATCTTTTTTTTTTTGAGACGGAGTCTTGCTCTCTTGTCCAGGCTGGAGTGCAGTGGCACAATCTCGGCTCACTACAACCTCCGCCTCCCAGGTTCAAGCATTCTCCTGCCTCAGCCTCCTGAGTAGCTGGGATTACAGGCTTGTGCCACCACGAGCAGCTAATTTTGTATTTTTAGTAGAGATGGGGTTTCACCATGTTGATCAGGCTGGTCTCGAACTCCTGACCTCATGATCCGCCCTCCTGGGCCTCCCAAAGTGCTAGGATTACAGGCGTGAGCCACAGCTCCCGGCCTCATCTCACATCTTTCTACCTCTGCAGCACACGACACGCCCTAGTTGGAAACAAAGTCGGAGTTTGTGGACTGGGGGAAGGGCGGGGTCTAACCTCAGGTCTGGCGCGTTGCAAGGTACATCTTGGCACCCGGAAGAGGCCCAGCACAGTTGCCCCCGACGTGACCCGAACTCCCCTACCAACTGAGGCGCCCTTGTTGCCAGGCTAGAGGAGAGCGGGGGGTATGCGCTCATTGGTCAAGGAAGGAGCGCCTGTTACTAGAGGCAAGAACCAGAGCCCATTGGTCGGAACACCTCACAATGGACCCCTGCGGCACGCAGAGTCCTTATGATTGGTTTGCTGGCTGCCTCGGGAGACCCTGTTGCCTCGAGCCTAGGCTACTTGGCGCTCCCGACCCGACCCCCGTTCCCCATTGGCTGTCCTGGCAAAAGCCGCCATCTAATGAGGAGTGAGGTGCTGGGCTCCGGAGCGCGCGCTTCCCGCGGTGCCATCTAGTCCTGCGGGAGGCAGCCCGGGCCCGCGGCCCAAGCCAGTGAAAGTCCCAGGGGCCTGACATCGCTCCCAGCGCTCGAGGACGGAGGCCTGCTGTGGAGGACACCGTGCTCCCTCGGGACCCGTTTTGGATTCCGGCCCGGGCGTCCCCTTGGAGCTCTGCATCTCCAACGTGGAACCCAAGCCAGAAGGCTCAAGTTCGACGCATCACGTGGCGAGCGGATCCACTGAGGGTCCACAGAGAGGGGCGCCTATCTCCTGCGTCTCAGTTATCCCGGTAATCGTGTATACACCCATTGTTCATTGCCTCATTAACTTGGTTTTCTGGGTACACCCACCTTGCCACCAGAGAAGTCCAAATCCTGACTTCTCTCCAAGTTGTTGGGAATTCTGTGCCCTAAAGAATTCCGACTCAGATCCAAACGGGGATCTGGTGGAATCGAGGGTGAAAGGCCAGAGGGACGATGTTCTACTATCCCAACGTGCTTCAGCGCCACACCGGCTGCTTTGCCACCATCTGGTAAGGGTGGGGCCCGTGGGCGCGCGATGGGGGATGCTGGCCGGGATCCCAGCCTGACAGCTCCCCCTCCGTCCCCATTTTCCCACCTTCCCCACCCACTTCAGGCTGGCGGCGACGCGCGGCAGCCGGTTGGTGAAGCGCGAATACCTGAGGGTGAATGTGGTGAAGACCTGGTAAGGCCCAGAAAAGGGAAGGAGGGCCTGGGGCGGGGGGTGAGTTAGGGGATGGGGTGGGCAACGCTGTGGGCCCAGTCCTGGGCGCAGCGCTAATCAGGGCCCATTGTTCCCCAGCGAGGAAATACTCAATTACGTGCTGGTACGAGTGCAACCCCCGCAGCCCGGCCTGCCGCGGCCCCGCTTCTCCCTCTATCTCTCAGCCCAACTTCAGATCGGTGTGATCCGCGTCTATTCTCAACAATGCCAGTACCTCGTGGGTAAGGCTGGGAACCTCAGAGGTGGGGCGGGCTGAGCAGCTGTCTGCTAAGCTGGCTGTCTACCTCGCCCTCCCTGCCCACAGAGGACATCCAGCACATCTTGGAGCGCCTCCACCGTGCCCAGCTGCAGATCCGAATAGATATGGAGACTGAGCTGTGAGTGTTCCCTGGGCCTTTGATGGGACACCTGCCAATTTGGCCTCAGCCTAGCTCAGCCTCAGTCCCTGACGGCTTACATTCTCTCCCAGACCCAGCCTACTACTTCCTAACCACCTGGCCATGATGGAGACCCTAGAAGATGCTCCAGATCCCTTTTTTGGGATGATGTCTGTGGATCCCAGACTTCCTAGTCCTTTCGATATCCCTCAGGTAGGGCTTATTCCCCCAGACTCGTGAATTGACAATGCAGAAGGGGAGTGCTGTCCCTGTGTCACTCTGATATTGGGGTTGGGGAAGGAAGCTTGCCACAGCTCTCTCCCACAGGAGGTGGTAACAGGGGGACTGCCAAGGTGGATCCATCCAGGCAAATCCCCCTGTACTTATCTACTCCGGGCCAATCTGATCAGATGGTTCCCCCACTGGAGGCAGCTCTTGTCCCCAGTTGTCTCCACACTGTTTTCACTGCCGAGGCCCTAATCCAGGCTCTCATCTCTCTGTACTGGGCTTTCTTTTTTTTTTTTTTTTTGAGACAGAGTCTGGCTCTGTCACCCAGGCTGGAGTGCAGTGGCTGGATCTCAGCTCACTGCAAGCTCCGCCTCTCGGATTTACGCCATTCTCCTGCCTCAGCCTCCCGAGTAGCTGGGACTACAGGCGCCCACCACCTCGCCCGGCTAGTTTTTTGTATTTTTTAGTAGAGACGGGGTTTCACCATGTTAGCCAAGATGGTCTCGATCTCCTGACCTCATGATCCGCCCGTCTCGGCCTCCCAAAGTGCTGGGATTACAGGCTTGAGCCACCGCGCCCAGCCTGTACTGGGCTTTCTTACCCCTGTCCTCCTCCATCTATTCCCAATACTCCAACAGCTTAATGTCACCTCCTTCCTTAGTTCCCCATTTGAACAGTGGCTCCTGCTGCAAACAGATTACTAGCATTTGGGGCTCTCCATGCTCCAGTTTATTTTTTTTTATTTTATTACTATTATTATTATTATTTTTGAGACAGGATCTTGCTCTGTGGCCTAGGATGGAGTGCAGTGGCATGATCTCAGCTTACTGCAACCTCTGCCTCCCTGGTTCAAGTGATTTTCCTGCCTCAGCCTCCCAAGTAGCTGGGACTACAGGCATTCGCCACCATGCCCAACTGATTTTGTAATTTTAGTAGAGACAGGGTTTCACCATGCTGGCCAGGCTGGTTTCGAACCCCTGATCTCATGATCCACCCGCCTCATCCTCCCGAAGTGCTGGGATTACAGACATGAGCCACAGCGCCTGGCCCATTTTTTTTTTAGTTTTAGTAGACATGGGGTTTCGCCATATTGGCCAGGCTGGTCTCGAACTCCTGACCTCAGGTGATCCACCCACCTTGGCTTTCCAAAGTGCTAGGATTACAGGTGTGAGCCACTGCGCCTGGCCTATTATTACTATTTTTTAAGATGGAGTCTCTATCACCCAGGCTGGAGTGCAGTGGTGTGATCTTGGCTCACTTCAACCTCCACTTCCTCTGGTCAAGCAATTCTCCTGCTTCAGCCTTCCAAGTAGCTGGGATTATAAGTGCCTGCCACCATACCTGGCTAATTTTTGTATCTTTAGTAGAGACGGGGTTTCACCATGTTGGTCAGGCTGGTTTTGAACTCCTGACCTCAGGCGATCCACCCGCCTCGGCCTCCCAAAGTGCTATGATTACAGGCGTGAACCACCATGCCCGGCACATACCCCGGTTTAGAACTAGTCATCTCCAGACTTTCTCAGTCCTCTGGGCATCTGTGGCTCCTAAACACTAGTTTGGCCCTTATGCCTCAATGATACCACATTCATGTCTTTGCTTGTGCTGTTTCCCTACCCCATAATGGTCACCCCTCATCCTCTACAAGTCGAGTTCTACATATTCTTACAGACCTGGCTTAAATGCTGCCCTTCTCTCTCTTTTTTTTTTTTTTTTTTTTTTTTTTTTTTTTTTTT
>NW_016809758.1:157759-177527 GCF_001698545.2 Rhinopithecus bieti
GAGACGGAGTTTCGCTCTGTTGCCCAGGCTGGAGTGCGGTGGCCAGATCTCAGCTCACTGCAAGCTCCGCCTCCCGGGTTTATGCCATTCTCCTGCCTCAGCCTCCCAAGTAGCTGGGACTACAGGCGCCCACCACCTCACCCGGCTACTTTTCTGTATTTTTTAGTAGAGACGGGGTTTCACCGTGTTAGCCAGGATGGTCTCGATCTCCTGACCTCGTGATCCGCCCATCTCGGCCTCCCAAAGTGCTGGGATTATAGGCTTGAGCCACCGCGCCCGGCCAGTGCTGCCCTTCTCTATGAAATATTTATCCCAGTCTTAGCTGGAACCAAATGCAGTTTGGGAACTCAGCACTTTGCTAGGGCCTTGTTTTACCCTTTGCCTTGACTCTTGTGGGGTTACATACAACCTTGTCTCCCCACTAGACTTCCTTAAGATCAAGAATCTTTTCTGTTCACCTCTGTCAACTGCAACAGTTGACAATGCACTGCTTCTTGCACAATTTTTTTTTTTTTTTAAGACAGAGTTTTGCTCTGTCTCCCAGGTTGGAGTGCAGTGGAGCAATCTCAGCTCACTGCAACCTCCACTTCCTGAGTTCAAGCAATTCTCCTGTCTCCACCTTTCAAGTAGCTGGATTACAGGCACCACCACCACACCCGGCTAATTTTTGTATTTTTAGTAGAAACGGGGGGGTTTCATGATGTTGGCCAGGCTAGTCTCAAACTCCTGACCTCAACTGATCCACCCACCTTGGCCTCCCAAAGTGCTGGGATTACAGACGTGAGCCACCGTGCCTGGCCTTCTTGCACAAATTGATGAGGGCTAGATAACTGGGGTTTGGGTTGGGAAGGGAGGTGAGAACAGGAACTGAGGAAAGGAGGCCAGATGGCGGGTGAGTTTACTGCAAGCTGATGTCAGTGCAACAAGAATTAGGCATAAAAGGAGATTACTGTGCATTGTTGAAGAAGGTTGTGAAAGTGGGAAAGAAGGGGGCTGAAGCTGAACCCTATCTGTTGTTTCCAATCCCTCCCCGAAGATTCGACACCTCTTAGAGGCTGCAATTCCAGAGAGAGTTGAAGAGATCCCTCCTGAAGTCCCTACAGAGCCCAGGAAGCCAGGTCAGCAGAGAGAACTTTCTTTCTGGTGAGAGGCATAAGCAGGCCCAAGAGCTGTAGAAATTACCATTTTTGAGCCTAAGAGCCTGGCCCTGTGAGGGGCCCTTTTTTTTTTGAGACAGAGTCTCACTTTGTCGCCCAGGCTGGAGTGCAGTGGTGCGATCTCGGCTCACTGCAAGCAATTCTCCCACCTCAGCCTCCCTAGTAGCTGGGATTACAGATGCGCAATACCATGCCTGGCGAAGTTTTATATTTTTAGTAGAGATAGGGTTTCATCACATTGGCCAGGCTGGTCTCAAACTCCTGACCTCAGGTGATCCGCCCGCCTTGGCCTTCCAAAGTGCTGGGATTACAGGCGTGAGCCACCGTGCCCCACAAGGGGCAGTTTATGTGTGTAACCTAATCAGTACCTCACAAGAGTCCTCTGAGGTCAGATTTCTTATCCTCTTTTTTTTTTTTTTTTTTTTTTTTTTTTTGAGAGACAGAGTATTACTCTGTAGCCCAGGCTGAAGTACAGTGGTGTACTTCAGGCTCACTGTAATCTGCCTCCCGGATTCAAGCAATTCTCTTCCCAAGCAGCTAGAATTATAGGCATGCACCACCACGCCCAACTAATTTTTGTATTTTTAGTAGAGATGGGTTTTCGCCATGTTGGCCAGGCTGGTCTCGAACTTCTGACCTCAGGTGATATACCCACCTCAGCCTCCCAAAGTGGTGGGATTACAGGAGTAAGCCACCACACTTGGCTTTTTTTTTTTTCTTTTTTTCTTTTTTTCCCAGGCTGCAGTGCAATGGTATGATCATAGGTCACTGCAGCCTTGACCTCCTCCTCCAGGGCTCAAGCAGTCCTTCCACCTCAGCCTCCAGAGTTGCTGGGACCACAGGGATGAGCCACCACACCTGGCTAGTTTTTAAATTTTTTGTAGAGACAGAGTCTCGCTATGTTGCCCGGGCTGGCCTCAAACTCCTGGGCTCAAGCAATCCAAAGTGTTGGGATTACAGGTATGAGCCATTTTGCCCAGCCTCCCCACTTTACTGATGAGAAAAGCGAGACTCACAGTGGTTAAGCAGTGTAGCCAGGGTCAGGATGCCAGAGATTAGCCTGGGTCTGATTAGAATCCAGGTTACCTTGACTTCAGAGTCCATGCTTTTGCCTGACTGCACGGCTGTGGGAATTTGGAAAGAAGCAGAGAGGCTGGTGACTCCCCTGTTCCTCCAGACAGGATTCTGGTCACTGTGCTGCCCCCTGAGGCCATCACACTCCGGGAGGCAGAGCCCATACGGATGCTGCGGATTGAGGTGAGTTGTTCCCTGCACACAGGGCCTGAGGTCCAGCCCCCTTGCATCTACTTCTCTCTGTCCCCAGAGTCCTGCCTTTTCTGTCTCCATTTCCCTATTCTCTGTCCCTGACACCTGAGCACCCAGTGGCTTCCTTGAACCTGGCCCTGTGGCATGCCTCTGGGATCCACTCTCCTGGATCCACTTGCCTTTTTCAGAAATGTTATTGAATCCCCTCCCCTTGCTCTTCTCTCTGGACAGGGTGAAGAGGAGCTCCCAGAGGTCAGCCGCCGAGACCTGGACCTGCTGATCGCAGAGGAAGATGAAGCTATCTTGTTAGAAAGTAGGTGTCTCTGGCAGCATAGGGCCTGCCTGGAGCTGGATGGTCAGACCCCTGGCATGGGTAGTCTGGGACTGGACAATGTTCCCATTTCTCCTTTTCCATCCTCTGAACTCTGATTCTCTCTCCACAGAGCCAAGGGAGGAGCTCCGGGTCCCAGAGGGTGAAATTGTAGTCCCCCGGCTCTCACCTCCAGCTCCTGCAGAGTAAGGGCAGGAATTCCTAGACCAGGTAGGATGTTGGTGCTGGGAAGGGTCTCCTCATTTCTCTTGCCCATTTCCCTTCAGGGTGGAAGGAATAGCAGAGGCACTTCCAGTCCAGGTCCCGGGCCCTGAGGAGCTGAGGCCAATAGGCTGGGAGCCTGGGGCCCTACTCATGGGTGAGTGCCCACCACGCCCCAGGAGGCTTTTCTGGGACTACTTCTATACTGCTGCAGACAAGGGCTCTATATCCCAACTCGCTAAAGGGAGGACCCTGCAGTTTCTTGCCCTGGCATCTGCAAGGGGTAAGGGGCTTATGGGACAGAGCCACAACCTTGGGTGTTGTTGCAGAGGTGACCCCCCCAGAGGAACTGCGTCTGCCAGCCCCACCCAGCCCAGAGGTGAGTAGCATCCCTTCCAATCCTCCTCCTCCTCCTCTTTGCCCTCCCCCACCAGAGCTGCCTCCCCAAGCCCAGGGCCACTGCCAGCTTACAGGGGTCCTTAGTGCAGATGATAAAAGATGTCCCTTTCTATGCCCCATTGTGTCTGGCCTGCACTTCCCAGATGGGTACCCTTATGCAAGGTATGAGCTGCTCAAGTGTATGAAGACCCCACACAAGCCCTTCCCCAGGTTCCTCTAGGGGTGGGGTGTGGGGCCCTGTTAGCAGTCCACTAGAATGACAGGAAAAGGAGTAATGGGCAGCCTTGCCCCTACCTGCCCTCCCCACTCAGCGGAGGAGGCCCCCAGTCTTCCCACCTCCTCGCCGCCGTCGTCGCCAGTTACTGTTCTGGGACAAGGAGACTCAGATCTCCCGGAAGAAATTCCAGGAACAACTGCAAACCAGAGCCCACTGCTGGGAATGTGTGAGTACAGCCCAGGCTTTGCCGGGAGAGGGAAGAATCTTGGCAGGGATACCAGGGGCACATGCAGGCTGAGCCTTCTAAATTCCTCAGGAGGTTGGGGGTAGGATTGGGAACTTGATGAAAAATCCCCTCCATTCTCCAGAAAATGCAGGCGATGTGGGTTTGCACATGTACAACTTTTCATGGTCCTTTAGTGACCCCAACTGTCATACCCATGGGCACCAGGTTAAGAAGTCCTTCTTTTAGCAATGGCAGGGCAGGCAGGGTCACGAGCCCAAAAGCTGGGGAAGTCCAGAAGCCCCAGAACAATGCATTGCAAAGAGGCAAAGGGGACCTGAGGAGTGGCTGCTTCATAATGAGGCTTCTGACCTTTCCCCACCACACAGCCCAAGGTGCAGCCTCCTGAGAGGACCATCACAGGCCCTGCAGAGTTATTCAGAACCCCAACTCTCTGTAAGAATGGCGGGGGATGGGCACAAAGGATCCTCAAAACCAATTCCTCATTCCTGGTGCTCCTCACGCCTCAAACCCTGTGCCTACTGCCTTCTTGTCCACAGCTGGCTGGCTACCCCTTGAACTACTGGGTCTCTGGACCCGCTGTGCCCAGCCACCCCCAAGAGCACTCAGGCGAGAGCTGCCCGAGGAGGCCGAAGAGGAGGCTGCTGAGAGGGAGGCAGCTGCTGAGGAGGAAAGGAGAAAGGCTGAAGTTCCGAGTGAGATCGAGGTAACTGCACCACCTGTTGCCTGCATCGCCCCAGTGCCAGGGTCTGCCTGACCAACTGGCTGCCCCCCCCTGCTCACTGGCCTTGTGCCTTCTGAGGCCCGAGTCCCAGATGCTTGGGGTCTTAGTTCTGCTTCTCCTGTCCCCAGGTCCCAAGGGAGGCCCAGGAGCCCAGTGGTCCCCTTATGATATCTTCAGGTAAACACCTAGAGAAGAGGGGCGGTGGGACCACCACCCGTACCACTGTCCCAGGAAACTAGTATCCCAACTGCTCAAGCTAATTCATGAGTGAAGGCGTGTGTGTGTGACATAAGGAAGCACAGACTGCTCCTCCTCTGCTCTCCCGTGTGCTTTTAACAAGTCACTGCATAGCTCTGCCATTTACTTATACCAGGTGGCCACAAGGCCCTAACTACCACCCAAGCAGACACCCCCCAGCGCCTTTCCTCCCCGAACAGAGCTCTCCCTAGAGGCAGCTGAAGAGGAGAAGCCCCGCATCAGCCTCATCCCACCAGAAGAACGGTGGTAAGCGGCCAGGCTCCATGGGAGCCAGGGACCACAGCCTTTGGCCAGGTGGTAGAAATGGCTGCTGGGATGGATATGCCCCTTGTCACTGTCACAGCTGCCACCTTCCCTGCTCTTACTCCCATGTTCTCCTAGGGCCTGGGCTGAGGTGGAACAGCCAGAACCTCCTGCATTGCCCGTGGTGCCTGAACTCCCCGAGGTGCCCATGGAGATGCCTTTGGTGCTGCCCCCAGAGCTCGAGCTGCTCTCCCTGGAAGCTGTGCACAGGTACCAGGGAGGTGGCATCTTGATGGGGTGAACCCGGGCTGAAGCCTCTGCTAATGGTTCTTGATCCCTATAGGGCAGTGGCAGTGGAGCTTCAGGCCAACAGGGAGCCCGACTTCAGCAGCCTGGTGTCACCTCTCAGCCCCCGCAGGATGGCCGCTCGCGTCTTCTACATGCTCCTGGGTGAGTGTATGCATGTGTGTGTGTATGTGGCACAGGGACACACAGACCAGAGGCCCATACAGGGACTCCCCCAACCTGCCCTCTCCTCCCCTCTTGACCAGTGCTCTCAGCGCAACAGATTCTTCGCGTGGAACAAGAAAAGCCATATGGTCGCCTCCTGATCCAGCCTGGGCCCAGATTCCACCGAGGTTAGAGTCCATTTACAAAGCTGCCAGGAAACCGGCCACTTCTAGTAAACCACGTCGTGGCTCACTGGGTCCTGCTTACTTCATTTCTGAATGTGCATTTCCAGCCTTCTTGCTCTCAGAGCTATTGTTCAAGCAGAAAACAAGCTGCTTTTATTACAGTATGATGTCATGACTCATTTGTAACAGATCCAGCCTCAGGGACAGCCCTGTAAGGCAGCAAGTGGGGCTGGCGCCAAATGGGTATGAGTCCCAGAATCTTTGGTAAGGCAGAACTGAACTGGGCTGAGAGGTGGTCTTAAGGCCTGGGCAGGCTCCTGTTCTCTCTGGACTGGCTGCAGCCTGCAGTCTAGGAGAGGCCCAGCACAGCCTGGAGCTCCTGAGCCTTGTCAACAGGCAGTGAGCCCAGAGCTGCCTGGAAGCTGTCAGCGTGCTGTTCGGCCAGGAATGTCAGGAGCAGCAACAGTGCGGCCTTGGTGTCTGGGTGCAGAGGGAGGGAGAAAGGTTGGGGCTCCTAAAGCCTCACTGCCCCAGGTCCTCTGAGCCCTGCCACTCCCAGCCTCCCCCAAGCCCCTGCCCGTGACTCCTATCCTTACCTGGTGGGATATTGTTGTCAGCCATAATGAGGCTGCAGATACGCAAGAGCTCTGGAGCCACATCTACAACCTGTGAGGAAAGAGTGGCTGACTCAGGGGAGCAGCCCCGGACCCCAGGTCTAGGCGGGTGGTCAGGACCAAGGAGTGGCAGAGTCTCTTATTGGGGTGGTTGCACCTGGTACTGATTCACAGGCATCCAAGACAACTATGAACATGAGCAGGACCAATGAAACTTGGTGGTAATGACTTTTTTTGGAGGGAATGGGGGATGTGGAACAAGATGATTCAAGTCATAGCCTCAAGACCTAAAGAAACCCAGACACCCAGGAGCTCCACCTACACAACAATCTCTAAAGGTATAAAACAAGGATGACACAAACACTCTGACATGACTCCAAACCTAGCTACTTGGTACAGCCAAAATCTCTTCAGAGAGCAGAGCTGATCTAATTGAAATGTATGGTGTGGTGGCCCAGAGGTACCCAGGGCTCCACAGAGCACAGTTTGAAAGGGCCCTGGTTTAGGAAACCAGCTTGGGAAAACTGCAACTTCTGGCTCAGACCAAAGGGTAGAAATGGAGTTTCCTCAGGAAAAATGCTACGTGGAGGGAGGAAGTCCCTCCTGTCCCATCATAGGACTGGCTGCCAATCCTTGCAGACAAATAAGAAATGGTGCAGGGAGTATCAAAAGAACAGCTGAAACTGTCACCTTGGATCAGGTGCAACCGACAGCCTGGAGCTCCTGAGCCTCATCAGCAGACAGTGCCTATCACTGAGTGGAGCGGCACGCTCCCCTCTGAGGGCTGCCAGCCACAAGGTTACCTGGTCAGGGCTGCTCTGGTACAGGAAGCTGAAGAGGCGCCCAATGGTGACCCACTCCTCCAAGTCCTTCTTCAGTGGCAGGGCATGCAGTAGGGCAGCCAGCACCTGGGCACACAAATATCTCAGGCCAACCTGCCCTGCCCTCCACCACCCTCCCTCCTCAGCTTCCAGGCTCTGCCTGATGTCTCCCTCCCTCACCTGGGGCTCTGGTTTCCTGGTGGGACTGGCCATCAACAGGCGGGCAAGTGCCCCACAGATGTTGTCACGGACACGATCGTGTCTCTCCCGCGCCAGGAGGGGGAAAAGGAGCCCCAGC
Organism: Rhinopithecus bieti; assembly: GCF_001698545.2. NCBI lineage: Eukaryota > Metazoa > Chordata > Mammalia > Primates > Cercopithecidae > Rhinopithecus > Rhinopithecus bieti. Next base: position 165,168 of record NW_016809758.1, read on the forward strand.
AACTTGGGGAAGTGTCTGATTCACAGTCAAGGAATGGCCACACACTCAGGTAGACCTTGCCCACCTGCAAGCCCTGGGGACACTCCCCCAACCCCCAGTCCCTCCCCTCCTGTGAGCCAAGGATACTCCTGGGCAGGGTGGCCCCCGTGCTCTGCCAGCACGCCCATCCCAAAGATGGCATTGCTTCGCACCTCAGGGTCTGCCTCTCGGGCGGTGCTCAACAGCACAGGGAGCAGCCGAGACACAAATTGGGCTGAGGCGGCACCCAGGCCCTGAATAGTCTCTGCCAAGGTCCCCACTGCAAAGGACTTCTCTGCCACTGTGCAGCCCTGCTTCTGATGGGGGAGAACAGGAAGGAGTACAGATCAGCCTGGACCAAGGATAAAGGCTGAGGTGGGCACTGGGTGCACGAGGGGACTAGGGCTTAAAGCCAGAAGATGGACACTCACTGTCTTGCACACCAATAATGGCAGGAAACCAGCAAAGAATGGGGCAAAGGAGTCTCCCCCAGCCGCGGCTGCCAGGGCAGGGATGGCCTCTCCAGCGTGCTCCAGCAACATGGCGTCGTATTCAGCCTGTGGAGCCAGGTCAGGGGCTGGAGCACCAGGGCCAGCTCAGTGACTGCACACATCCCTACCATGCTCTGCCACCAGCTGCAGGGGTCCCTGGGGCTGCCCTTGGTTGATAGGGCTGGTACCTCTCAGACTGGGTGTTTTCATTGCCCAGCTTCTTCCCCTAGCTCTTCTGCTCCTGCCTATCGCTCTAAGCACACCCCAGTCCACACTGCTCTCCTTCCCTGAACTCCCACTGGCTTAATGGGATCAGGGTTGTGTCTCTCTGACCATTACCAATCTCTTTTAGTGGCCCTGGCTGCCCCAGGCCAAGAACAAATACACTGTCCACCCCTGTCCCTGTGGAGACTGCCTGGACCACCTGGTCCCAGTTTTCATCCCTGGCACTCACCTGATCATCATCTTCCTCTTCCTCCTCCTCATCAGCATTCTGACAGGCTGTCTACAAGAAGAAGTAGTTCAACTTAGCCAGGGCTTTCATGCCCCTTCTCTTTTCATCGGGGTATGGGAGTGGACTTGTAGCCAGTCCCCAGCCTGGGCCCGGCACCTCTCCTTCCCGAAGCCCACCTGCCCTGCTCACCTTCCTCTGCAGCACAGCCTTGAGCATGCTACAGAGCTCAGCCAGGCGCCCAGGGGGCTTCAGAGTGAGGGTCCCACAGCTGCGGAGCACCCCTGTCAGGGCCTCCAGCACGGCCATCACCACCTGGCGCTCCCGCTCCCTGTTCACTGCCTGCACGTAGGATGGCACCACTCGGGCCAGGGCAGCCTGCAAAGCTGGGGACATTATTGGCTGAAGCACTGGTCAGGTCCTGCCCCGCCCCAAGAACCCCCAGCCTGGCCCAGCCTCTCCTTCTCACCAGCAGTGTTGGGTTCCGAGGGGCAGCTTTGACAGGCCTTGTGCAGTGCACAGCAAAACTGACCCAGAGCCTCATGGGCTGCCTTCCGCACATTCAGGTGAGGGCACTGTAAGATGAGGAGGGGCAGGATGTGTCTGCTGTGTGCACTGTGAGCACAGGGCCCCCAGCCTGAGAACCCCACCCACTCCACCCACTGGCCCACTCACCTCCAGCAGTTTAAATACTTCTTCAAAGACACTTTCCATGTATGGAAGGAAGGCCACACTACAGAGAGAGACACAGCCATGGGTAAGGGGCCCCCAGGCAGGGTTTTCAGTGCCAGGGAAGGGCGAATGCTCACCTGGTGTTCACAGAGATCTCCCCTAGGGCAGCACAGGTGTCTTCCTTCTCATCAAAGAAGGCGTTCTCCACGCTGTACCTAGAGTAAGATGGGGAGGCAGTGGTGATCAGGCACCAAGAGGAGCAGATCCAGCACTAGTCCCCTGGTCTAAAACCAAAGTCTAGATTCCTGATCAGAAGAGCACTCCTCCGCACCCTGAGATCTCTGAGTCATCCTCTTCTTCCACATCCTCATCCATGAGCTCCTCCTCTTCTTCCCCATCACTCTCATCGTCAAACAGAAGGAAGGAGCTGCTCCCGTCACACTGAGGCTGGAGTGGAGGCATGGCAAGGACTTTGGCTCAGCTGGGCCCAGGAGATAAATCCCACTGCAGGGCTGGCCTGGCCCAGCCCACCCTCTGCTCACCACAATGCCCTCGGTAGAACGCAGTGACAGCAGCATGAGCATGGTGATCTGTTCCAAGTGGGGTGCCAAGCCCTCGCCCATCAGACCCGATAAGGCGGCAAATAGGCTGTACCTGGTCAAAGCAGGCAGAAGAAGCTGTATGGTCCTGCTTGCTACCACCAGACAGGATGGGGGAGCCCAGGAACACCTGGCTATGGTCCAAACCAAAGGACTAGAGTCTGGGGTGGGGATTCCAGTGGGTCCAGTGGGCAGAAAGGAGGGGTGGGGACAAGGGCAGAGGCAGGGTGAGGGATCACTCACGTGCAGCGCCGCAAGTCAGGGTCGTCTACCTGGTTGCAGAGGCCCAGACCCAGCTGGCAGCATTCCTCAGCCAGCGGCCTCATGGGCTCCCCCACCGCTCGTGCCAGCACTCCCAGTGTCTCTGTGGGAGCAAGGGCTCCATTAGCACCAGGAGGTGGAGGTGGGCTATAGGACCAAAGGTGGTAGCTGGGAGGGATTCAGAAATCCCCTCCTACCCCTTGGTACAAGGTGAAGAACAACCCCTTTGATGAGAAGGAAGACATCCGTGCTCCCATGGGGGCAATCTCTGTCAATACCAGGTGAGCATCGGCCCTTTGCTGGCACTGGGATCCCCACTTGGGAGCCTCTCACTCACCCAGGCTCTGGATCTGCACAGGTTGAAGGTCCTCACGGCCTGTTAACAGAAATTCCCGCAGGTGCTCCATGATGGCAGGGAAGTAGGGCAGCAGTGAGGCCTGGGCAGCTGTAGCTGCAGGATGGAAGGACAGAATCAGAGCTGGAAAGGGCAGGGACCACCAGCCACAGGGCCTTTGGGTGAACCCCACATCCCTGCCTCCTGCCTCTCTCCTCACCAATGGCTCCCAGGGCGCTCACAGCCAGCTCCTTGGCCCGGGGACTGCTGGGGTTCCTCAGAGGCTGCAGCATGCATTCCATAAGCTCCGGAAGGTAGGGCTGCACTTTGGGCCCTGTGGGAAAGGATGCTCCTCTGTCAACCAACCCAGATCTCCTACCTGCATGCCCACCTCCCTCCAGGCGGAAACCCCTTTGTGGCGCCATCACACACTTTCCTCCACCATAGGCAGCAATGCAGGAAGATGCACATCCTGCACATTCAGCCAAAGCCGCTGCCTCATCCCCCTCCCCCAAGCTCCCCACTGCCATCACTACCTAGGTTCTCCACGAAATTCTCCAGGGCATAGCAGGCCTTGGCTAGGTGGTGTGTGTGTCCAAGAGGCACCGACTTCAGGTAGGCGAGGAGCAGTGGCATTACCTCCCTTGAATAGCTGCTGATATGGGGCTGGGGGAGGGAGCAAGCAGGGCTTGAGTCAGGTTCACCTGCAGGGCACACACAAGAGTGTGACGGCAGCAGGGATGCTTGAAGAGATGAAAGGTGAGGGGAAGGGGACATTCAAGTGGTGGCTCCCACATTCAGCCTGGTTCACCTGTAGGTTTTCTGAGAACTGGCCCAGGGCAAATAGCGCAGCATTGCGTACAACTTGCGAGGGGTCCTCCAGGCCCTTGCACACGATCTGCAGCAGTGGGGGCAGCAGTCTGGATAGGGCAGGACAAGAGGACACAGGCTGAGGAGCTATACCTGACAGCCCTAGGCTGACCTGTTCTCTTCATTTTCCCTGGAAAAAACAAGGCTTTTCCTGTCACCAGAGGGTGGTCCCTATAGCTGGGAAGCCATGTCATTTATCTTCCGAGCCAGGACACTTTTGAGAATGGGGGAAAATGCTGTTGATAAATAAGCTTGAACAAACAACAAGCATAAACCATGACAGCCATGGTCCTCCCCGTGGGCAACCCTCACCCTGGGATAGGGGAATAGATACCTCTGCCTGATGTGGTCACCAGCTCCGTCAGACAGCACGGCCAGCACCAGGAGTCCAGCCTTGCGCTGGTATGGGCTCTCGCTCCGCAAGGCCTCTTCCAGCATGGGCATCTAGGGAAGCATGTGGCATGCTTCTGAAACCCCAGCAAGAGCCTGCCCATTCCTGTGGAAATAGACCTTCACACCTCCCAGAGTAAATGTCCTTGGCCTCAGGGGACTAGGCACACTTGGAGGTAGGGATACCAGAAGGACAGAGCCACACTTACCAGCTGGGGACAGAGCTTGTCGGGGGGCAGGTGTAGCGCCAGCATGTCCACAACCTAAGATAGGATGGGGAGACTTACTTTGCTCGACTCCATCTCTGCCTCCCCAACCTCCCATAGCCACCTAACACCTTCCCCCCCGTCCTGCCCCACATCTCACCTGTACAGCAAAATGCTTGGGAGTCTCCCCCATCAGCTCAATCTCCAACTCTTCCTCTTCTGAATCCTGGTCCTCAGGATCCAACTGGCCTGGCAGGGGCTCAGCAGCCATAATGGGGAAAAGGGTGTGCAGCAAGGGTGGCAGGAGACGATTCTTCAGTAAGGCCTTGACAGAGAAGGTGGAACGGTGTCCCTAAGAATCTGCTCCCAGGATGGGCTCACATTAAAAATTCCAGTCTTCCAGGCCATAAGGGGTCCGACAGAAAATTTCCAATCTCCCAGGCAGGAGCTGGGGAAAGGCTAGGCCAAGGATTGAACTCCCACAGTACTTTAGATACCCTGAGATGAACCGAAAGTCCCAGGAGTGAGACTAAGGGTGGAGAGTGGGTGGGGTGATGTGTGTCAATGGGCACTCACTCACCTTGCTCTTGACTTTGACCAAGAAAGTGAGGCAGCAGAGAATACGTACGCGTATCGCATTGCCCAGGGCCACATTTCTAGCCACCTGTCCAGAGAATAGTAAGAATCAGAGACAGGGAAGGAAAGTCCCAGCAGAGCATGTAGCAGGGGCCATGTCCACTCCAGGCTCACCTCCAGGCAGAATGTGAGGACCTCAGAGAGGTTGGGGGTGATGATGGGCACCTCTGACTCCAACAGTTCATCCAAAACCTCAAGGGCCTCACAGGCCTTTGCCTGACAAACAAGGCACAAAGTTACCATGCTCTTCTTCAGTGGGCCAAGCTGGACACTTTTGCACTCTTCTTCCAACAGAGCTCCTGTCCACCTGTCCTCACCTCATCTATGGGGATCAGAGTCTGCACAGCCACGATCAGCTTGGGCACCAACATCCGAGCGAGAGGCTGAGGGACACATCACAGAGAGCATGATGCAGCCTAATCTCACACCCCAGCAGCTGACAGCTTCCTCATAGCCTGAATTGCGAGGAGGAGCCCAGGCATAATAGCCAGGCCCACCTACAGCATCCCCTCTCAATTGTTAGGAAGGGCCACAGGCAGGTAAAGAATCCAAAGCAGCTTTGTAACTTTTACAGGTGAGGACATGAAAGCCTGAGGAAAGGGAGTCAAAGATACGAGGGCCCACATCTCACCACGTCTTCAGTGCTGAGGTAGGGGGCCATGGTGGTCAGAGTGCGCAGGGAGTAGAAGAGCAGCCCAGGAGAGCCCACCTCACCAAGAGTCTCATTCAGAAGCCGAAGAAGCTCCCGGTGGTGGGGTTGGAAGGCCTCGGGCTGGGAGGTCACCACCACACTTAGCAGCAAAAGCCCCATCTGTCCAAGAATAGAGGATTGGAGAGCAAGCTTACATGGTCTATCCCGCCTCTTAGTCCCTCCCTCATGCCAACCATGTGATGGTACCTCTCTCTCTGGGCTGTGGGGGCTGTGGGTACTGTGCTGAAGAAGCTGCAAAAGCTGTGGCCAGGCCTCCAGGCCTTCCTTTCGAAAAATGGTGGCTGAAAGCTGGGCCAGGCTGAGGCTCACACAGTGCCTGCAAACAGGAGAGATCTCCTCTATCGCTTTCCAATACCTTCCTCTGCACATAGTGGCCAGGCACAATGGGGCAGCCAAGAGAGAAACTTTCAGGAGGTGTGGGCACAGGGTCTTTACCAAGTTGGGACACATGAAACAGCAGCTCAGAGGGAGCCCGGCAGCACTGCGGGCATGTAATCTGACAAGTTCAGTCTTACTAGCCTGAATTTCCGTCTTATTCTTCTGACCTGAGTTTGGCAGATCATAGTCACCCTTCCTCAAGAACTTCAGTCTTCAAAATAGCCTTAAAATTCTCACTCCACCTTGGGTCTAGAACTGAAGTCCCTGACCCACAAGTCCCGGCCTGGAACTGAAAGGGAAGGCAGAAACCCCGACAAGGTCGTCAGGATCCCGAGAAAAGGGGGTAGGTACTTACTCTGTTTCTCTCTGCAGGGCCGTCAGGATCAGGGACTTGAGGCTGGAACACAGAGGGCAGGTGTTTGGTACCCAGACTGCCCAGGAAAAGTCTCCGCCTGGCCCCGCCCCAACCCAGACCCAACCCACCTCTCCCGTTGCTCCGCCGCCAGCCGTCGCCAGCGGGTGTTCAGTCGTCTGCGGGTCAGCAGGGCCGCAAACTGGCGGATCTACGACGAGGAAACAAGCACGTGGGGGTCCGGGCAGGAGGGTGCTGAGCGGACCGCAGGGGGCGGATATTGGGGCTTGACCAGTGGCGTACAGTGGGAAGCTCGGAGGGGAGAGTCAGGGTTCTCACCTGGGGGTCGGCCGCCGAGGCAAGCAGGTCGCAGAGAGCCGGCAAAGCGGCGGGGGCCCGAAGAGCGATCTGGAGCTGTTCCGTGGCCTGGGGGGAAGCTAGGGGTGAGAGTCGGGTCTTTCCCGCAACCTCCCGCTCGCCCTGGCCGGGTTACGCCTACTCCCGTACCCGACGGATGCGTTCGGTGTCCGGCAGCAGCAGCTCCCGTAGGAGCTGCTCCAGGCCGGCGGGCTCCATGGCAGCAGCTGAGCCGCCGCTAATGGGCCGAAAAGGGGAGAGGGAGGGACAGCACGTGGAGGCTCTGACACCCACTTCCGGCGGAAAGGGCGTTGCCACACTCCCCGAGGGTTGCCAAGGTGATTCAATTCACTTCCCACAAAGAGGTCCGACTCCTCCACTTCCGTTATGCTGAGCACCGGCTGAGTCGCGGAAACCCAGCTCTGGCAATGTGGGTTCCCCACGCCGGGAGTTCCCAAGTTGGGTTGAAGAACTCAAGCTTCGGGCATTCAGTGGCCAGCTCGGCTTTCTAAAGGACCGTGCCCTTAACCGCAGGCTGGAGTTCCTATATCCAGACCAAAACCTCCAACTACATGAGCCTTTTTCTTAACAAATTTTATTTTGATAATTGTAAAAGAAAATCAGGACCAAAACTAAAGGCAACTTAAAAATTTCAAATATATACTCCTTATGTAATAGAGATTTATAATTTCCAGGCCCTCTCTGGGGAAGGAAGGCCCAAAGGGCAAAGGGGAAGGCAACAATGCCATCACACAATTCAGTCAATCAGAAGAGAAGCTGGTAGGAGAGCTCAACGAGGCATGAAGAAAGGGAGAGAACAGCAATACTTCTGCCATACAGAACTCAGTCCATCTTGAGGTTAACATAGATATACCGGATGAACTTTAGGGAAGAAAAAAAGGAGATGGTGCCCAGCATGAGGAAGAAGACATAACCAGTGAGTAAGGAGTAGCCAAAGAACTCTACTGTCTGTACTGCCCCAGACATGTTGGAGCGCCGGGCATAATAGAAAACTGAGTAGAGGAAGATGAAGAGGCCAGTGGAGCCAACACTCAGCACAGATCGCCACCACCAGCGGTAATCCTCCCCAGACAACTGGAAGTAGGTGAGTGCAATGGAGATGCAAGCCCCCACACTCAGCAGGATGGCGAAGACAAAGAAGAGGATGCCGTACAAAGTGTACTGCTCCCGACCCCATACTGTGGCAAAGATGTAGTACAGCTCCACAGAGATGGCACTGTGAAGAAAAGAGATGATACACAGCATTAAAGGGCTGTGCACAGTGGCTGGGCTGAAATCCAGCCACCACCCTCTCCCATGTTGCTGGGTCATTGTGAAAAGTGAGTTCACTCCACTCTCTGCCCTAGATCTCCTGGCTTCATGGGGATTTTTTGCCTATGATTAGCTGTTCTCACTTCAAGAATATCTTCCCTAATAGATTAAGGGCAGGGATCTTGTCCGTTTTACTTTCCACTTCATTCTTTGCCTGGCACAAAGAGATATTCAACAAAGTAAATGGATCATCAAATGGGCTTTAAACCCCACATGATGTCCACAGACACTAAAGTCAGAAACCAGGAAGGTGAAGGGGGAGATGTCTCTGGAGGGCTTTATAAGTGAGACACTCTTATATCTGAACTGATTCAAGCTCAGTCCTGCTTGGGGATAGGAGGAACCATTTAATGATCTCTGAATGGTACCACTGAACCAGGGATCAGCAGGTTGGGTTAGGGTACTGGATGAGTAGGGACAGGAAAAGTTGAGGTCAGGAACCTGACAGTGATAGCCATGGAATAAAGGGAGGATACCTGAAAGGCAGGAAGCCTCCAACAGTCATGTGGATGACAGTAGACTTGTACCAGGGCTGGGGTGGAATCTCCCGGGCGATGTTCTTGGTGCGACAGGGTGCATCAAAGGGGCTGGCGTTGTTCTTCCCGAAGATTCCTCCAATGACAGTGAGGGGAAAGCCCACCAGCAGCCAAACCGTCAGAAGCAGCAGGATGGTTGTGGCTGGCAGAGCCTGTGTCGAACCATTGGCCCAGTGCACTGAGTTCACCACACTCCACGTCAGGAAGAAAGGCACTGCAGGGATGGCCCCCGGAGGCAGGGTCAACACTAGGAGCTACATCTCTAAGGGCACCCACTTATATCCAGGACCAAAAGGGGAGGGGGGGGTGAAGCAGACTGCCACTCTTAACAGCAGACTCATGCTCCTGGATGTCCCTACAGAGTCAACTGCCTTCACCTCCACCCTTTCAGATCCCATTACTCTTTGCTCTTTTTTTTTTTTTTTTTTTTTTTTTTTTTTTTTTTTGAGATGGAGTCTCACTCTGTTGCCCAGGCTGGAGTGCAGTGGCGCGATCTCTGCTCACTGCAAGCTCTGCCTCCGGGTTCACGCCATTCTCCTGCCTCAACCTCCTGAGTAGCTGGGATTACAGGCATGTGCCACCACACCCGGCTAATTTTTTTGTATTTTTAGTAGAGACGGGGTTTCACCGTGTTAGCCAGGATGGTCTCGATCTCCTGACCTCTTGATCCGCCCACCTCAGCCTCCCAAAGTGGTGGGATCACAGACCTGAGCCACCGCGCCCGGCCTCTTTGCTCTTAATCTTACCACCGCCCCCTCCACCCTGGTGTCATTAAGGATCCAGGTAGCTACTGCATAATCTGAGAGTAACACAAATCCACCTGCCTCCAGGGGCCTGTCTTGCCTTGGAGTTGGTAATTCCTAGCATGAGACATTCCTTTGGATTAAGGCCCTGTTTTCAGAAAGCCTTGGTTCAAATATAAATGTGATGGGATATAAATCAGACACATAGGATTGAGAACAAGAAGGGATCAGAACAGGGACTACTACTGCCTTTGAAAGGGCAATCTGGTTTGAAAGCCTAGAGTGGGCCCACCTTCAAAATAAAAATTAAAGTGTGTTACTTTAGTATAACGGGTGAGAATACAAGTCAGACTGCTGAAACTTGGTTCACTACTTTTTAGGAGTGTAATCTCAGACAAGTTACTTAAGCAGCCTTTAGTTCAGTTTCCTCATCTGTGGAATAGAAATATTACCTACTTCACACAGTTATTGCTGAGTGCTTACCACACTGCCTAGGACATATTATTTATAAATAAACAAACAAAAATAAATTTTTGTTTGTTTTTTTATTTATTTTTATTTTTTTGAGACGGAGTCTCGCTCTGTCGCCCAGGCTGGAGTGCAGTGGCGCGATCTTGGCTCACTGCAAGCTCTGCCTCCCAGGTTCACGCCATTCTCCTGCCTCAGCCTCCCAAGTAGCTGGGACTACAGGCGCCTGCCACCACGCCCAGCTAATTTTATTTTGTATTTTAGTAGAGACAGGGTTTCACCTTGTTAACCAGGATGGTCTTGATCTCCTGACCTCGTGATCTGCCCACGCTCAGCCTCCCATAGTGCTGGGATTACAGGCGTGAGCCACCGCGCCCTGCGAGGGCTTTATAATGTTAAACTATTCAAAAGAAGTGCATTCTTGTCTTTTTTGGTTTTCTTGTTTCTTTTACAATATTCCTTCCCTTCAAGCCTCATCCTGACTCTATCCCAAGTTCAATGATGTGTTCTTTTTTTTTTGAGACAGTCTCACTCTGTCACCCCAGCTAGAGTGCAGTGGTGCAATCATGGCTCACTGTAGCCTCAACCTCCCAGGCTCCCTAGACTCAAGCAATCCTCCTGCCTCAGCCTCCCAAGTAGCTGGAATTACAGATGTAAACCACCATGCCCGGCTAATTTTTTTTTTTTTTTTTTTTGAGACGGAGTCTGGCTCTGTCTCCCAGGCTGGAGTGCAGTGGCCAGATCTCAGCTCACTGCAAGCTCCGCCTCCAGGGTTTACACCATTCTCCTGCCTCAGCCTCCGGAGTAGCTGGGACTACAGGCGCCCGCCACCTCGCCCGGCTAGTTTTTTGTATTTTTAGTAGAGACGGGGTTTCACCGTGTTAGCCAAGATGGTCTCGATCTCCTGACCTCGTGATCCGCCCGTCTCGGCCTCCCAAAGTGCTGGGATTACAGGCTTGAGCCACCGCGCCCGGCCCTAATTTTTTGTTATAGAGACAGGGTCTCACTATGTTGCCTATGCCTGTCTCAAACTTTTGGACTCAAGTGGTCCTCCGGCCTCAGTCTCCCAAAGTGCTAGGATTACAGGTGTGAGCTACTGTGCCCAGCCACAATGTATTCTTAATTCCTAAGTCCAGAAAGGCCCACCAGGGAAAGGAAAGTCCTCACCAGAGAAGAGACTGGTGGTGAGAATGATGTTCCACACCCAACGCTCGCCTCCAATCTGCCGGTAGAAGTGGCTGGACACGTAGCCAGAGATGCAGCAGGTCAGGGCATACAACAAGATGGCTGCCGAGTTAATGGCCCCGTGACGGTGCACATTGAACATGCCCAGCAGTGCCATGACAATAATGCCTGCAGGACGGTAGTGGAAAGCCCATGTTAGGCCTCACCTGTGTCTCTTCTAGCAATTTCAGAGGAATCAGCCCCCCCTTCTCCCAGACCCAGGGCCTCCAGCAAAACAATCTCCCCCAGTTTTGCTATCCAGAAAATCTACAATAGAATACGCACATCCTTGCTAGAGCCACCTTATCCCTTAGGTCTGCCCCTCTGGATAGAAGATCCACAGACCTTTTCTGAACAAACTCCATACCTAGTTCTACCCCATGAGATAAATCCCCAATTCATTTTTATCACCTCACCAGTGCCAAGGGCCAGGAACTGGGCGCCCACGCCAAGCACAGCACAGAGCAGACCACGGTATGGGGGGAAGCGGAAGACATCTGTATGGATAATTTTCCAGCCATTGTCACCTTGGTCAAAGTCATCACCAGAACCTGCAGAGGTGGTCTCCTCATCTAGGTTGTACCGAGCCAGGTCATTCCGAAGCACACGCATTAGAATGACAGCCACAAAACCCACCAGTAAAAACACAAGCACCATGGAGTTGATGATGGACAACCAATGGATTTCCAGTGTTCGAGGAAAGAAACCACCATCATCACCACGGCGCCTGTCACTCCGACGCTCTACTGAAGTCTCAGACCAGCGCACGCTATAAGTGTGGGTAAGGCCTAGGAACTCATCAGGTCGTAACCCATCCAAGCTGTGGGGCTTGACGTCCCGCACTGAAACATTGGCAAATATAATTCGGTCTCCATGGAATTCTAGGTGGAAGTCCAAATGGGTCCAGAGTCCTATCTTGTGGCTGTGTGGCAAGAAGCCGCTCTCCTCCATATAGCCCACAAAGCCTCGGATTGGCAAGTCATCTACCACAAATTCAAAGTAGTACAGTTCTTCGATGGCCTGGCGCAGCTGCTCCACCTATAAAGAGCAAGTCAGGAGTTGGTCACACAAGACCTCCCCAGGCACAGAGTTAGAGCAAAGTTTCTCACCTTCAGCATTACTGATATTTTGGGGTGGATTTTTTTTTTTTTTCGAGATGGAGTCTTGCTCTGTCACCCAGGCTGGAGTATAGTGGTGTAGTCTTGGTTTACTGCAGTCTCCGCCTCCTGGGTTCAAGCAATTCTCCTGCCCCAGCCTCCCGAGTAGCTGGGATTACAGGTACCCACCACCACACCCAGCTCATTTTGTATTTTAATAGAGACAGGGTTTC
>NW_016809758.1:178176-182519 GCF_001698545.2 Rhinopithecus bieti
TTCACTATGTTGGCCAGGCTGGTCTCAAACTCCTGACCTCATGATCCGCCCGCCTCAGCCTCCCAAAGTGCTGGGATTGGCCAGGTGCGGTGGCTCATGCCTGTAATCCCAGCACTTTGGGAGGCCAAGGCGGGCGGATCACAAGGTCAGGAGATGGAGACCATCCTGGCTGACATGGTGAAACCCCGTTTCTACTAAAAATACAAAAAATTAGCCGGGCATGGTGGCAGGCGCCTGTAGTCCCAGCTACTCGGGAGGCTGAGGCAGGAGAATGGCACGAACCCAGAAGGTGGAGCTTGCAGTAAGCCGAGATTCCACCACTGCACTCTAGCCTGGGTGACAGAGCAAGATCTGTCTCCAAAAAAAAAAACGTGCTGGGATTACAAGCGTGATCCACCACACCCGGCCTGGGGTGGATAATTCTTTGTCATAGTGGGGTTGTCCCATGCACTGTAGGATGTAGCTTTCCTGGCCTCCTTCCCATTACATGCTGGTAGTACCCCCAGCTGTAACAATAAAAAATGTCTCCAGACATTGCTAAATGTCCCTTGGGGGACAAAACTGTTCCCCGTTGACAATCACTGGATTAGACTCCAGTATGTTGAGATTCTCCAAAAAAAAGAGCAAGTATGACTTGACAGGGTTAAAGCCTAGAAAAAGGAGAGTGGTAAAGTGTAAGGAAGTCTGGAGTGGACTAAGGAGAAGTACCAGGATTCACTAAAGAAAAAGCATGACAGGGAAGGTTAGGTAGAGACTACAGGAAAACAGTTAAGAAACAGCCAAGAGGTAGGCATGGAAGGAAACAGAAATATGTAGGACTGATAGTTGGGACCTCATGACTAACAGAGAAGCTTGCAGTAAGAAACCGTGGGCTCTGATATCAGTTCTGCAATTCACTGTCAATGTAATCTTGAAAAAAGTAACTTCTAAGCAAGTTCGTAACTTAGTCAACTGAATTAGAATAGCATCACCTACCCTGCCTGCCACACTGGGTTGTACTGTAGTTAGAATCAAATCAGACAATTTCCATAAAGGTACCCTGAACCATATATGTAAGGCACTGTTAGTCTCTGGGAAGGAGGACTACGTGATAGCCAATGTGGAGAAGCTGACCTGTGCAGAACTGAGCTGCATGTGGCACAGAATTCTCTTCTCCACGTTTTCCCGAAAGCGGATCTCATACAAAGACTCAGCCATTCGGTCCCCATCCAGCACTTCACCCAGGCTAAGGCTTTTGTGACGTATCTTCTCAGGGCAGCAAACTGGAAGCTGATAGTAGTGGTAAGTTTCCTGAGGGTTATGGTAGGGTCCCACTTTGTTGACATATAGAATAACAGGGTCGCCGGCCTTGTAGTGTGTCACGCCTTCCACCCCTGGCCCATGGCCTGTGCCCAGCAACAGTATCAGGATTGGCAACCACTGGCAGCTCCAACTTCGAGGGTTCCCTACGACTGTCATCCTTAAGGCAGTGGAACCTGTTTGGGGGAATCCTGAGGTTACAGAAACCAGGGAGGTTACAGAAACCCCAGGTCAGGTGCCTCGAACTGAGGTCCCCTGGTTCCACTTGCTCCCATTGACCCCCTCCCCGCCCCCACCCTACCCCACTTCTCTCTATCCCAAAGACCCCTCTCCACTTCTGCTCTCTCATCCTCCCAACCTGGGGTCCATCCCTCCCGCAGCCCGTCCAGCCCGGAGCCTCTATTTCGCGCCCTGGACCGTTCCCATGACAACGCCGCGCGGTCTCGCACCTCGGGTCCCTTCCCGCCATAGCCCCGAGGTCCTCACCGCGAGGGAAGGGCTGGCCGAGGCGGCGCCAGCGGCCTCCGCGGCCCCGTAGCTGCCCTTGGGCTCCTGCCGGGGTCTCTACCAGAGCGGCGCGGTAGCGGCGCTTTGGAGAGGACCTGCCAACCGACCTCCACGGGGTTGCCCGCTGCTGCGCCTGACAGCGGCGGCTGCGGCTACACCGCGCTGGACACGGCTCTGGCTTATTCAAGAACTCCCCGCTGCGCCTTCTCCATCTGGAGGCCCGCCCCAGCTCCGGGGACCCCGTGAGGCTCGGCTCGCCCCGCCCCGCCTGTCCTGGGCAAGGCGGGGGTCCTCCCGGCGATCGGCGGCGCGGCCCAGGACACGTCAGTCTTACCACTTCCGCCCTCACCGGCGGGGACCTCAGCCTGGCGGAAAGCTCCTTGCATTGAATGTAAAGGGCCTTAGACGCTGCGGCCCCTGGGGACCCCTTCGCGACGGCTTCCCGGGGAGGGGGCTGAGGCCTGGCAGCCAGGACCCTGACGCCCCTTCGGGAGAGGAGTGGCCGCTAGGCCGCTCGCTTGCTCCGGGAAAGATTTGGGGTTTGAGAGCTCTTGGCCGGGAGGCTCGCGCTGGCCGAGGCCGGAGAGGTGTACCCGCGGGCAAGAGCCTAGCGAGGGCCGGGGAGATGGAGCGCAGGCGGCGGCTTTGTTCGAAGCACTTGCCGGCTGAACCACCAGCTGCTGAGCCCTGAGAGGCGGTTCGTGGCCCCCCCCAACCGGGGAAGGGGCTCTGGGCATCTGTCCCATGCAAGGGTCCCACCGTCTGAATCTCACCTCACTCCTCACCCACCTGTCACGAATGTCCCGCGCCAAAGTAATAAATATGTAATAGGAATGTCTTCCAGAGGCTCTGCTGGAGACTTCCCTGGCCGCACAGTGAGCGTTCAGTGCCCCGCCATAAGCAAGCCAAAACCCGGTCTGGCGCAGAGGCGCGCAAGGAGAGAGGGTGTCTGTCCTTTCACTCTCTGAGTTGGGCAGCCTGACACGGTTATTGTTAATTGGTAAAGTATCTCGCGGTCCGTTAGTCTTCTTCTATGTTTTTGTTCTTATTTATCACTGTGTATGTCTTTGGGCTTCTCTTAACTTTGAATGGCAGATTATTTTGAAAAAGTTTACCCTTGTGTTTGTCTCAGCGATTTTAAAGGGGATCTGCCGTCTAGGGAGTTCCCCTTGAAAATCGGACCTTTGAGTAGTGACTTCTGTTTTACCACCTGGGAGCAACATGTAAGGAAGTGGACTTAAGGTTCTCTCTCCCCAGGGGAAGAAGCACAGTGGAAAAATCACAAATGACTTCTGGCCTGAAAAGCCCTTAATTTACCTGCTTCTACAATTACTACCCTTTACGACCCAGTTCATCTCCCTGCAGACATAGGTGAGGGTCAAAGAAGTAGATGGTGGAGTTTTTTAGACAATCAGTGAATTTTGTAATTAGAAAAAGAACTGAGGTCGGGCACAGTGGGCTCACACCTGTAATCCCAATGTGTCCGAAATTGGTGGGCTCTTGGTCTCACTGACTTCAAGAAGGAAGCCGTGGACCCTCACAGTGAGTGTTACAGTTCTTAAAGATGGTGTGTCTGGAGTTTGTTCCTTCAGACGTTCAGATGTGTGTGGAGCTTCTTCCTTCTGGTGGGTTTGTGGTCTTGCTGTCAGGAGTGAAGCTGTAGACCTTCGTGGTGAGTGTTACAGCTCTTAAAGGAAGCGCCTCAGGAGTTGTTTGTTCTTCCCGGTGGGTTTGTGGTCTCGCTGGCTTCAGGAATGAAGCTGCAGACCTTTGCCTTGAGTGTTACAGCTCATGGCAGCATGGACCCAAAGAGTGAGCAGCAGCAAGATTTATTACAGAGTGAAAGAACAAAGCCTCCACAGGGTGGAAGGGGACCCCAGCGGGTTGCCACTGCTGGCTCTGGCAGCCTGCTTTTATTCCCTATCTGGCCCCACCTACATCCTACTGATGGTCCATTTTACAGAGAGCTGATTGGTCCGATTTGACAGAGTGCTGATTGGTACGTTTACAATCCTTGAGCTAGACAGAGAGTCACAGAGTGCTAGTTAGCTAGATACAGTGTTAGCTAGATACAGAGTACCCATTGGTGTGTTTACAAACTTTGAGCTAGACACAGAGTACTGACTGGTGTATTTACAAACCTTGAGCTAGACACAGAGTGCCGATTGGTGCATTCACAATCCTTGAGCTAGACACAGAGTCAGAGCGCTAGTCCTCCAAGTCTCCACTCGGTTAGCTAGATACAGAGTACCAATTGGTGTATTCACAAACCCTGAGCTAGCCACAGAGTGCTGATTGGTGCACATACGATCCTCCAGCTAGATATAAAAGTTCTCTACTTTTTTAAAATCAGGATTCTCAGGGGAGGGGTTACCTGGTCATCAGCATTTTCTTTTTTTTTTTTTTGAGACGGAGTCTCGCTCTGTCGCACAGGCTGGAGTGCAGTGGCCTGATCTCAGCTCACTGCCAGCTCCGCCTCCCGGGTTTACGCCATTCTCCTGCCTCAGCCTCCCGAGTAGCTGGGACTACAGGCGCCC
>NW_016809758.1:185170-200319 GCF_001698545.2 Rhinopithecus bieti
TTTTTTTTTTTTTTTTTTTGAGACGGAGTGTCACTCTGTCACCAGACTGGAGTGCAGTGGTGCGATCTCGGCTCACTGCGACCTCCAACTCCCTGGTTCAAGTGATTCTTCTGCCTCAGCCTCCCGAGTACCTGGGATTACAGGCATGCACCACCACGCCCAGCTGATTTTTGTATCTTTAGTAGAGACGGGGTTTCACCATGTTGGCCAGGATGGTCTTGATATTCTGACCTTGTGATCTGTCTGCCTCAGCCTCCCAAAATGTTGGGATTACAAGTGTGAGCCACCACGCCTGGCCTGGTATTTCTTTATAGCAATGCAAGAACAGCCTAATACACCCACCACACAAAATCTTTTTTTTCCTTTTTTTTTTTTTTTATTTTGGATGGAGTCTCGCTCTGTTGTCCAGGCTACAGTGCAGTGGCGCGATCTTCCGGCATTTTTTTTTTTTTTTTTTTTTAGACAAAGTCTCACTCTGTAGCCCAGGCTGGAGTACAGTGGCATGATCTCGGCTCACTGCAACCTCTGCCTCCTGGCTTCAAGAGATTCTCCTAACTCTACCTGCCAAGTAGCTGGGATTATAGGTGCCTGCCACCACACCCAGCTAATTTTTGTATTTTTAGTAGAGATGAGTTTCACCATGTTGGTTAGGCTGGTCTTGAACTCCTAACCTCAAGCAATCCACCAGCCTTGGCCTCCCAAAGTGTTGGGATTACAGGCGTGAGCCACTGCGCCTGGCTACAAAATCTTAAATCTAAGTAACTCCTCTGTGACCACAACCTCCTGTTCTTCTTATTCTCTCAATTCCTACCAAACTTGTTTTTCCATTCCAGTGACACCTGCAACTCCTCCCTCTGCCCCTTTGGCCAGTTTCTAGCTTGTCTTCTGTGTCAGCTGCCTTGTTATAAAGAAATACCTGAGACTGGGTAATTTATAAGAAAAGAGCTTTAATTGGCTTGTGGTTCTGCAGGCTGTACAGGAAACATAATGCTGGCATCTGCTTCTGGGGAGGCCTCAGGAAGCTTACAATCATGGCAGAAGGCAAAGGGGGAGCAAGCATCACACAGTGGGAGCAGGAGCAAGAGGGCAAAGGGGGAGGTGCTACACACTTTTTTAAATGACCACATCTCATGATAAGTCACTGCAAGAGGGTGGTGCTAAACATTCATCAGAAACCCACCTCCGTGATCCAATCACCTCCTACCAGGCCCCACCTCCAACACTGCAGATTACAATTGACCATGAGATTTGGGTGGGGACACAGATCCAAACCATATAATCTTCCTTACCCATGCAGCTTAGATTCCGCATTCCATCATTTCAGCCACATTCTTGCATATGTTCTTGATGCCCCTCTCCCACTGTTGTTTCATTGCAGCTGCCAAGCAAAACCCTAAATCACCCATCAGCATTCAAGTACCTCAGCATTCAAGTACCTATAACCAAGATGCTAAAAGAATCACAAAACTATAGTATGTATCTATGGACAAGTTGTTCTCCAACCTCAGTTGGGCCAATGCTACTCATTTTCTTTTTTTTTTTTTTTTTTTTTTGAGACGGAGTCTCGCTCTGACGCCCAGGCTGGAGTGCAGTGGCCGGATCTCAGCTCACTGCAAGCTCCG
The DNA here is from genome assembly GCF_001698545.2 of Rhinopithecus bieti. Classification (NCBI taxonomy): domain Eukaryota; kingdom Metazoa; phylum Chordata; class Mammalia; order Primates; family Cercopithecidae; genus Rhinopithecus; species Rhinopithecus bieti. The sequence goes on from NW_016809758.1 coordinate 186,793, forward strand.
CCTCCTGGGTTCACACCATTCTCCTGCTTCAGCCTCCTGAGTAGCTGGGACTACAGGCGCCCGCCACCTCGCCCGGCTAGTTTTTTGTATTTTTTTTAGTAGAGACAGGGTTTCACCGTGTTAGCCAGGATGGTCTCGATCTCCTGACCTTGTGATCCGCCTGTCTCGGCCTCCCAAAGTGCAGGGATTACAGGCTTGAGCCACCGCGCCCGGCCAATGCTACTCATTTTCTAAACCAGCTCTTTTCTGTTCTCCACAATTCATCTGTCTTCTCATCAGTTGACCTGCCTATATAGCTTAGTGGGAGATGAAGTAAGAGAAGCGATTACAGACACCATGTTAGGTGCTGTGACAGACAAAGTATTGGGTCTGTGGGAGCACCCAGGAAGAAGGAATATCTAACTGAAGCTTGAGCAGTCAGTTAAGGTTTCTTTAAAACAGCTCCGCTGGGCGTGGTGGCTCATGGCTGTGATCCCAGCACTTCGGGAGGCTGAGGGGGTGATCACCTGAGGTCGGGAGTTCGAGACCAGCCTGACCAACATGGAGAAACCCCGTCTCTACTAAAAAATAAAAATTAGCCTCGTGTGGTGGTGCATACCAGCTACGTGGGAGGCTGAGGCGGGAGAATGGCTTGAACCAAGGAGGCAGAGGTTGCTGTGAGTCAAGATCGCGCCATTGCACTCCAGCCTGGGCAACAAGAGCGAAACTCCGTCTCAAAACAAAAACAAAAACAAAACAGCTCCTATGCCAAGTTCTCAAGGAGATCTGGAGTTTGCCGCAAATACAGAAAAGCAGTTTTGGAGTATTATGTGTGTGTTAAAAAATAAAATTGGGGAGGTAAGCAGGATCAGACTTAAAGGTGTATGAAATAATTTGGATGGACTTGATCCTGAAGAGAATGTGGAGAAACAGAATTGTTCCAAATGGAAATAAAATCAGATTTATGCTTTGGACTTGGGATGGACCGACTGGAGGACAGCAGAAGGCTGGCTGGGGCCATCTGTTGGATGATGGAGGCGTGAACTAAGGGAGTGGCAGTGGGCTCAGAAAGCCATGAGAATATTATCAAAGAGATAATCAGGAGGTAGAAGAGATAGGATTTGGTGATAGATTTAATGTAGGGACTGAGGCAGGAGAGTCTGGGATGACATTTGAGTGTCTCAATTAAGGGTGATTAGTGTACAACTCACAGAAAGGTCTGAGAGAAGAAAATAAGTTCAATTATTGATATGTTTAAGTTTGAGACGGATATGGTAAGTTCCATACCCGGGGCAGACATGGCCATGTAATACTGGCTGCTCTATCTGAACTCTAGAGATATATGGGATGGAGATGAAATTAGGAGCAGTCAGCATAAATGTAGTATTGACACCATGGGTATGGACAAGATTAAGGGAGGATGTGAAGGTTTGAGAAAATAAAGCTTGTGATAGAACACTTGGGATATGATTAAGGGATGGATGGAGAAAGATATAGCTTCAGTGAAGGCTGAGGAATGACCAGAAGGATGTGGAGGAAAACTAGAGAGTTCTGACTCATGAAATCTAAGAATGCATTTCAAGGTTAGATTTTCCTAGAACATGTTCAATACTTTTACTATTGCAATACTTTCATACTTGTATTTCTCATTTTCTCATGCTGCATTATAAGCTCTAGGATCATAGTGTCTCTGTTGGCCTTATTGAACTAAGGCGCTGCAATGGGCTTGGAAAGCCTTGAGTGTATCACTAAAAAGATAAGTAGGAGATAGCAGAGACAGAAGTTGATGAAAGGTTGTATGTAGGGATTGAGGAAGGAGGAAGGGTCTGGCATGACATTTGGGTGACATTTTATCCAAGTATTCAGCACACTGCCTGGTACTTAGTAGGTACTCATATATCAATGAAAGGGCTAATCTTTAGGAGTTTCAGCAGACTGTGGAAGGTGCCTCTGGGAATGAGTATGTTTCCAACTGCACTTCATTCTCAAGTTTTGTGGCCAACGATGGATAGGAGGTGGATTGTGATGTATTCAGAACATGGGACCTTGAGGAGTTCCGTAACCAAAAGGACAAAGTAATAACAGCCAGTGGAGACAAAAAGAACTGCTTCTCTTTCTTTCCCCCTCCAACTTCCTAGTGGAGGGCTAAGCCCAGCATCCCAGACTTGTGTGACTATATAGGCAAACATTTGGAGACCTACTTCACTTTGATACCCTAGCCTTCGGGAGCTCAAGGTGTTGGCCTTTGGATAGGAAGCTTCCAAGTAGTAAAGCTCCCTGCTCTCAGCAAGCCCAACACCATGGGGAAGGGAGATGTCGTAGAGGCAGCACCAACCACCACAGCCTACCACTCCATCATGGATGAATATGGTTATGAGGTGGGCAAGGTCATTGGCAATGGCTCCTATGGGACAGTATATGAGGCTTTCTACACAAAGCAGAAGGTCATGGTGGCAGTCAAGATCATATCAAAGAAGAAGGCCTCTGATGACTATCTTAACAAGTTCCTGCCCCGTGAGATACAGGTTGGAAAGGGGGCTGGAAGAGGGAACTGGAGCTTGGTACTAAAGCTGCTTGAGGTTTCTCAGAAGGGGTATGGCCACGAGGGGTGGGGCCAGAAATCCCTAAACCAGAACTGAATGTCTCACTAGCAGCTAGGAAAATTTACGTAAGTTAAACCTCTTTCCCATCCACCCACTCACCTCCAGCCCCCCAAAAAGTAAAGGTGCAAAACATAGCATTTGACCACAGGCCACCAGTTCTCTGGGGTTGAGGGGTTGATCCTATTGCAAAGTTCTAAGTCAGTAGCTGAGGGCAGGAGATGGCTGGGAGTGCCGTCACGGTTCTCCCTTCCCAGGTTTGATGGGTCCTTCTTCTGGGGTCAGGTAATGAAAGTCTTGCGGCACAAGTACCTCATCAACTTCTATCAGGCCATTGAGACCACATCTCGAGTATACATCATTCTGGAGCTGGCTCAGGGTGGTGACGTCCTTGAATGGATCCAGCGCTACGGGGCCTGCTCTGAGCCCCTTGCTGGCAAGTGGTTCTCCCAGCTGACCCTGGGCATTGCCTACCTGCACAGCAAGAGCATCGTGCACCGGTGAGGGTGCTGCCACCCAGAATGGGTCCTTTGCCCTCAAGGGGGTTTTATGCACATCTCCCATTTCCTGCCCTTTTTTCCTTTCTCTAACTCCCTCCTCAATATCTAGGCCTATTCATGCACTCTATTTTAATCATATGGTCAAGGATACTGATAAAGTACTCACTGTATGCACAGCATTTTATGAAATACAATGGTGAGCTCCCAGTGGTCCTCAGATACCATCCTCTCTCTCTCTCTCCCTACTTTGGGCTCTGCTCACAACTCCATGGCTTTCCTTCCTCTCTACCTTGTGCCCTTATAATGGTTTCTACCTCCCACTTCTTCTTTCCTCATCTTTACCCTCTGACCCCTGGCCCTTCAGCTCCCAGTCTAAAACTAAGCCCTCTCCCCAGCCTGATGCCCAGCCTTTCTGCTGCTGGTAGGGACTTAAAGTTGGAGAATCTGTTGCTGGACAAGCGGGAGAATGTGAAGATATCAGACTTTGGCTTCGCCAAGATGGTGCCTTCTAACCAGCCTGTGGGTCGTAGCCCTTCTTACCGCCAAGTGAACTGCTTTTCCCACCTCAGCCAGACTTACTGTGGCAGCTTTGCTTATGCTTGCCCGGAGATCTTACTAGGCTTGCCCTACAACCCTTTCCTGTCTGACACCTGGAGCATGGGCGTCATCCTTTACACTCTAATGGTCGCCCATCTGCCCTTTGATGACACCAATCTGAAAAAGCTGCTGAGAGAGACTCAGAAGGAGGTCACTTTCCCAGCTAACCATACCATCTCCCAGGAGTGCAAGGTACTGGCTACCTAAGGAGGGGTGAGCCCTCAGGGATGACCAACAGGGAGGGGTGAATATCCAACCTACGTCACCCAACCTAGGCCTCCCAACCCTGGGGAAAGGCTCTTCCCACACCAGAGCCATCTCACACACTAGCTCCTGTCCTATAATAAACAGTATGGAAGGCATAAAGGACCAACCACTAGGCTCCAAACCTTGCTTGATACACAGGTTCCAGCTTCTGTCTCTTTAGGCCAGAAGAGAATTATGGAAAGCATTCCTCCCAAGGAACTTTTCCCTTCCCCTCCAGGGAGTTAACTGCCTGACTCTTCAAGATAAAATCAGAGCCACACCCACTTTGACCAGAGTGGTATGATGGGCTATCCTGCTTCTTTCTTAGGTCCAGCTGCTCATTGTCTGTGTGGCACAATGGGGAAAAACTCAGGCAAGACCTCTCTGTCCCCTGCTCTAGAACCTGATCCTCCAGATGCTACAGCAAGCCACTAAGCGTGCCACCATTCTGGACATCATCAAGGATCCCTGGGTGCTCAGGTTCCAGCATGAGCAACCCACCCATGAGATCAGGCTGCTAGAGACCATGTGCCAGCTCCACAACACCACTAAACATCACCAATCCTTGGAAATTACGACCTGAAAATGGCTGAAGGAGGGGGCTAAGAGAGGAGCAAGCAGGAGGTCTTGGGCCAAAAATCTTTTATACCAAAATAAATCTAAGTCTGATTTAGTTTCATCAGCTAGGGTCAAAGACATTCTTTTCTTAAGGCAATCTTATAGCAGGGAACACTGCTGGGGTAAGAGACGATTTCTGCCCACAGCCTGTAACCAATAATCTTGACACTGTGTTAAATCAACAGTATAATTCATGATGTGGCTCACAGGGGATGGGGTGCTCAGATTAACACTCTATTTTGGGAAGCTTTATTATTCAACTCAATATATGCTCATTATTTTACATCTTTGTGCTGTTTAAATGCTCAAGTGGTGGGGCAGAAGCCCTGGTTGCTCCACTTTGATTATGGCTCTGCCTGTCTGTAGTCCAAGATGATGGCACTGTTAGTTCTTTTAGAAATGGGTATTCGAGCTGGGTGCAGTGACTCACGCCTGTAATCCCAGCACTTTGGGGCACCGAGATGGGCAGATCACTTGAGGTCAAGAGTTCGAGACCAGTCTGGCCAACTTGGCAAAACCCTGTCTCTACTAAAAATACAAAAATTAGCCGGGAATAGTGGCACCTGGCTGAGGTGTGAGAATCACTTGAACCGAGGAGGCGGGGATTGCAGTGAGCCGAGATTGCCCTACTGCACTCCAGCCTGGGTGACAAAGTGAGACTCTGTCTCAAAAAAAAAAAAAAAAAAAGAAAGAAAAGAAAAGAAAAGAACAGAAAAGAAATGGGTATTTGGGTGTATGAAGGACCTTGGTTCCTTTTCCCTCTTCCAGTGTCACCTTAACCACTACTGACAGAATAGCAGGAAGACAAGGCTTCTCACACTGTTGTTCCCAGACACGGAATTCGAACCAAGCCTTGTAGTAGTGAAAGCTACTATGGGTTCTGGACAAACGAAAGCTACTTGCTCCTTCCATTCCAAGTAGCAAAGCTACTTGCTCCTTCCATGGTATTCTCCCTCCTTGTCCTTGAAAATGGGCTTTGTAAAATAAATTTGGGGTTGTCTTGGCAGAGGCACGACCAGGGGAAAGCAATGAGGGAAGACTTAGAGATGCCTACACATGGTTCTAAGTGGTAGATGGCAGTTTCTTCAATCACAGCAACTAGGCAACTCTAGGACAAACCGACTTGAAAGATGAAACAGTGTTTGTCTGGAACATAGGTTGAGATATTAGGAATGCCCATTTGTTCTATGTTCCAACCTCCCTTCTTTGCTGTAATTATTCATTGCTTGAAATAAGGCTCTTGAGGACAAGGCTCCAAGGGCCAGCGGAACAGCTTCAGGGGTAGACAAGGCAGTATAGACACTAGGATTCCATCTGCCCAGTTTTATTGGGAACAAGGGCATTATAACTGCTATCAAAGAGAAGGGAGCCCAAGGGCTCCTTCTGTAGCAAGATCTTCTTCAGAGTTGAGCCAAGGCTGGGAAGGCAAGAGACCCTTTTTTCAGGCAGGGTCATACTACCACCCTCAGCAGGCCTTCCCCAAAAAGTTATTCTCCTTTAGCTCAGCATTTGGCACTTAAGGAAAAAAGGACCAACAAAGGTAGCATTAGGAAGACAAGCCCAGATTTATCAGGATACCCACTCAGCCAACTGCTTTAGTGCTTCTTCATCTTCCTCCGCTTTGGGAGCTTTGAGGACAAAGATACCCAGAGAAAAGAAAGGAGAAGGATTAAGGTCTCAGCAACTCCAACCGTCCCTTGCTATGACATTCAGAGCCTGCTGAATTCTCTCTCCCCACAAAAAACCTAAAGGTGTGGTCCTTCTGCTTGCTAGACTGCTGTTCAATCCCACAGCACCTTTGTGCAAATTAGAAAAAAGGTGCCTCTTGCTCCTGCCATTTGTAGCCCTAAACCAGGGTACACAGCTTGCTGAGTGAAGCACAGGCTAGGTGGGTGCCCATATGCAGTCAACAACCTGCACAACGGCAGCAGCAGCCCTTTCTGTGTGGCTCCTTTGAGGCAGAATGGATGAGGAATAATCTTTCCCCACACCTCTCCTACCCTCTTAAGTCCTCAAGACAACAGAACAACCCTGCATACCTGGCTCTGCCGGCAGATGAGTAGAAGGTACACTAGGCAATTTGACTGGGGGTTCTTCCTCCTTGTCGCCCACACTTAACAACTCCTGGGCCAATTCCTCCTGTTCCAGCAACTCTAGCTCCTCCAGCAGTTCATCCTGTATAGGGAAGACAAGACCATTTAAGATGAAGAAAAAAACTTCTACCTCCAAAAACATACTGCTTTTGAAGTTCCCTCCCAAACTTGCCCCAAGAGCCTCTCTTGGGTGTTCCTTCTGGCCAGTCCCATACTTTCTCCAAAATGCCCTGACCCCTCACCCCCAATCACCTCATCCACATCATCTCCAAAGCCCATAGGCCGAGAAATGGCATCTGAGATCTGCTGGGCCACCTCCTGTTGTTCTGTGATGTCAGTCATCAGTTCATCTACCTTGTCAATGTCCCTGAGAATGAGATAGACAGCTAAGAAATCAGGCAACAATGCCCCCTTGACTTCCTCATCTCACATGAATGAAACCCCTCCTGCCTTGTATTGTCACACTGATAAGCCCATAGCTATCAATCAGAAGAGATCCCTGGAAAACTGCAAAGATGCAAGTCTGGGCTAAGAAATAGCAAGAAGCCACACTGGAGAGGATAGGTTTCCTTCCCTTTCCTGAAGGATCTTTAAGAATTAGAAAAGGTAGCCGGGAGCGGTGGCTCATAGTTGTGATCCCAGCACTTTGGGAGGCCAAGGCAGGTGGATCACCTGAGGTCAGGAGTTCAAGACCAGCCTGGCCAAAATAGTGAAACTCCGTCTCCACTAAAAATACACAAATGAGCTGGGAACAGTAGTGCACAACTGTAATCCCAGCTACTCAGGAGGCTGAGGCAGGAGAATCACTTGAACCCAGGAGGCAGAGGTTGCAGTGAGCCAAGATTGTGCCACTGCACTCCAGCCTGGGCGACAGAGCGAGACTCTGTCTCAAAAAACAAAACAAAACAAAACAAAAAAAGAATTAGAGAAGGCATCTTTCCTCCCTAGAATGCCCCAGGCAGCGAAAGAATCTTATAGGAAGCAAGGGGCAGACAGAGGTCTAGCCATTACAAGTATCTATACTGCAAATCTACATTCTGAGAGGCTTTAAAGTTTAAAGTGTGAGGCCGGGCACGGTGGCTCACGCCTGTAATCCCAGCACTTTGGGAGGCCGAGGTGGGCAGATCATGAGGTCAGGAGATCGAGACCATCCTGGCTAACACAGTGAAACCCCGTCTCTACTAAAAATACAATAAAAAAATTAGCCGGGCATAGTCGCGGGCGCCTGTAGCCCCAGCTACTCGGGAGGCTGAGGCAGGAGAACTGCGTGAACCCGGGAGGCGGAGCTTGCAGTGAGCCGAGATTGCGCCACTGCACTCCAGTCTGGGTCACAGAGCAAGACTCCGTCTCGAAAAAAAAAAAAAAAAAATTTAAAGTGTGATAGCAAGCCACTCTTCCCAGTTTTTGGGTCCCCTCCACCCCTTCCCCCGTACCCACATGTCCTGGTAGGCTTTCTTCATGCCTTGGGCAGCAAGTTCCATGGTACGAAGGACTTCTGCATTGGTGGTGGCATTCTCAATGGCCTCACGCTGAAACTCCAGGGTGGATAATGTCCCGTCAGTTTGTGCCAGCTGCTGTTCGAATCTTTTCTTCCTCCGCAAAGCCTGTAGGGCAGCTGACCCAGCCGATACCCTTACCATCAAGGGTCAGAAGCACCTGCTTCCCATCCGGGCCCTCCCCATAGGCTTGTTTCCCTCATTACCTCTCTTATTCTTGGTCCCATACTTCTTGGCTGTTTGTAGCTCCTGTTGAATCTTCTGCTCCAAAAATTCCTGTTTCTTGATCAGAATCTTCTCTGTCTCCTTCAGTTTCTGTATTGCTTCTTCAGGGGTTGGCCCTTTCTCCTTCTTCCCTGAGGAGTCCAGTGGAGTAGGCCCAAATTTTGTGAAGGAAAAATATTAGCCACCAATCATTGAATACATAGTATGTGCTAGGGACCTGTGTTATTGTTAATCCCCAAATCTCTACAGTGAACGTGCTCTCTCTTCACTTAAAAATGTGAAAACAACCATAAAGATGTTAAAAATCACAACTAATAAGAGATTGTTCAAGAATCAAAATGTGGCAGTATGAGTTCTAAAACCAATATTCTTTTTACTATTCCTGGCTGCCTTTTTTTTTCTTTAGGCAAAGTTTTGGTCTTGTTGCCCAGGCTGGAACACAATGGCGTGATCTCGGCTCACCTCAACCTCCGCCTCCTGGGTTCAAGCGATTCTCCTGCCTCAGCCTCCCAAATAGCTGGAATTACAGGCATGTGCCACCACGCCTGGCTAATTTTTTGTATTTTTAGTAGAGACAGGGTTTCTCCATGTTGGTCAGGCTGGTGTCGAACTCCCAACCTCAGGTGATCCACCTGCCTTGGCCTCCCAAAGTGCTGGGATTACAGGCGTGAGCCACCGTGCCAGGCCTTCTTTTTTTTGAGAGGGAGTCTCACTCTGTTGCCCAGGTCAGAGTGCAGTGGCATGATCTAGGCTCATTGCAACCTCCGCCTCCTGTGTTCAAGTGATTCTCCTGCGTCAGCCTCCCTGCGTAGCTGGGACTACAGGCACACACCACCATGCACACCTAATTTTTGTATTTTTTTTTCTTTTGAGATGGAATCTCCCTCTGTCACCCAGGATGGAGTGCAGTGGTGCAATCTTGGCTCACTGCAACCTTTGCCTCCTGGGTTCAAGCGATTCTCCTTCCTCAGCCTCCCTGAGTAGCTGGGACTACAGGCACGCACCACCACACCCAGCTAATTTTTTTTTTTTTTTTTTTTTTTTTTTTTTTTTTGTATTTTAGTAGAGACGAGGTTTCACCATGTTGGCCAGGCTGGTCTCGAACTGTTGACCTCAGGTGATCCACCCGCCTCGGCCTCCCAAAGTGCTGGGATTACAGGCGTGAGCCACCGCGCCCGGCCAGTTTTTGTATTTTTAGCAGAGACGGGGTTTCACCATATTGGCCACGCTGGTCTCAAACTCCTGACCTCATGATCCACCCACGTCGGCCTCCCAAAGTGTTGCGATTACAGGCGTGAGCCACCGCGCCTGGCCAAGAAGGCAGTCTTTCTTCTTCATCTTAGATCCCTCTTGCCCAGCACAAAGTATTATAGAACAAGGTTTTGAAAAGGGCTGAAGACAGCAGAAAACTCGTCTTCAAGCCTGAACAGTGAAAGCCAGCACAATCGCCACGCCCTCAACTCAAGTCCCTTCCCCGATCTTGAGTTCTTCCCTCAGAGAGTGAGGGAGGACGGCGGACGGGAACCAGGCGCCTTGACATGGTGTGCCTTTTGGCACCGGCGAAGAGCCTTGCTCCGCCATCGGCCGCCGGGGTTTTCCAGTCAGCCTGTCTCCTGATTCTCTTCCCCTGCCTGGCGCAGCCGTCCGGCCGAATCTCGCCGGGATCTCCTCTTCCCCTGCACCAGCCAGTGCCTCCTGGCTGGCCAGTCCCACCCCGGCTCACCCTTCCCGAAGAGCCTGCCGAGACCACTCATCGCGAGCTCGCCTCTCCCGCCTCCGCCCCTCGGCGTCCTCCAGACTTCCGCCTTGCTCCTGGGAGGGTGATGGTCTCATCTCACAGGGACCAGCCTTGCCCAATCCCTCCTCAGTGCGCCGCCGCGACATCATCAAGAGGCGCAAACGAGACCACCGCTGTCACGTGACCCAAGCCACCAGTCCCAGACCGAGGTGCTCCTCTTAAAGCAGCCACATCGTTTTCTGTTACATAAAAAGGCAGTCCTGTCTCCACCCCAGAGTATGTGCTTGTTCTCCGGAAGGAAATGTGCAGTGTGATGGCACCTCAATGTATGGGGTCAGTGGGAAAACTCTTCATGCTCTTTACAGGGCTCAGGAAAGTTGGGGGGGGCGGGTATAGGTTCAAGCACTTGGGGTTGCCCTAAGTTTAGATAGCAAACCTGATGCAGTCTAATGTCTCACATTCTGGTCTTTGCACCTCAGGACAACCAACCCCATTTCATCAGGCTAGAAAAATAGAAACTCCCCACACTGTGAGTAAAAATCTCTACTGTCACACACAGATGAACTTTAATAAATTACAAATGCACCTGAAAATGTCTTCTTGATTTCCTTTCAGTTTAGGCCTCAAATGGGCTTTCCTCAAGGCTGGACCTCAAGGCCCAGTTTGGGCCTTTGCAAATGTCTCTAACCCTTGACTTAGAGTTTGAAGATTCATTCCATTCTGGATATGAATGCAGGTAACACCTAGAAAGATAAGAAGTCACATTTCATCAGGCTTTCAGGGTTCTCCATTATTACTCTGACCTTTGTGGGTGCCACCTATAGGGCAAACTATCCATCCTGTATGTATCTACCTAATCCCTCCTAGGGACCCCAAATGGCTGTTGCTCGTCACTCAGTACCCAGTTTGCTGACGTCTACGATATTCCGCCTCTCATCATCGAAGAAGATCATCTGGGAGAAAGGAATTCCAGTCTTCTGCTGCAACCTGTGGAAGATAGGGCAAGGGTAACCAAGCTAGTATCTTGGTTTCCCAAGCCTCTCTGGTACTTTCTCACCCTGCTCCTCCCTTATATCCGCATACCTCTCAAAGTGTGTGACTTTGCTGCCTGGATAGATTTCCCGATGAACAAAGTACCTGATGAGGTCAAAGAGCTCCAGTAGCTGGTTGGCCCCTTCTATCTCACTTGTCCTGCAAAACGGTGTAAAAGATGGGATTACCAAAGTGAAGGGCCAGGGCTACGTTAACTTATTAAGCAAAGTTAATAAGTATAACCAGGGAAATCAACTTGCTGTTTTTCTGGGATGGACAGGCATCCTCAGCCTCTGTTTAACTCCATTGCCTTCCTGTTTGACGAAATTGGTGCTGGGCCAAAGTTTTAATTTTTGTTTTGAGATGGGGTCTAGCTCTGTCACCCAGACTAGAGTATAGTGGCCCAGTCATGGCTCACTGCGGTCACGACCTCCTGGGCTCAAGTGATCCTCCCACCTCAGCCTTCCAAGTAGCTGGGACTACAGGTGCACGCCACCACATTTTTTTTTTTGGTAGAGATGGGGTCTCCCTCTATTGCCTAGGCTGGTCTCAAATTGCTGGGCTCAAGTGATCCTCCCGCCTAGGACTCCCAAAGTGCTAAGATTACAGGTGTGAGTCACTGTGCCCAGCCTCACTTTTTTTTTTTTTTTTTTTTTTTTGAGACATTGTCTCACTCTGTCACCCAGGCTAGAGGGCAGTGGCTCCATCTCAGCTCACTGCAACCTCCACATCCTGGGTTCAAGCGATTCTCCTGCCTCAGCCTCCCGAGTAGCTGGGATTACAGGCGCGCGCCACCATGCCCGGCTAATTTTGTATTTTAGTAGAGACGGGGTTTCACCACGTTGGTCAGGCTGGTCTCGAACTCCTGATGTCGTGATCCGCCCGCCTTGGCCTCCCAAAGTGCTGGGATTACAGGAGTGAGCCACCGCATCCGGCTGCCGGCCCCACTTTTTAATAGTTAAAAGATACAGGAGATCGTTCAAGGAGAAAAAATTGCAAATACTTGCAAACTTGCACCGCCCCTATTTTTGTAGCCCAGGGGTTTCACTGTAAGTCTCTTGCATGCACCCTTCAGCATTACAGTATCAGTTGTCAGTCGCTCTTCTTACCTTGAAGCAGCCGCACCGGGCACCCCAAGACTCTGCAGTCGTTTTAGGACCTCAGGCACCTCTGGGTACAGTCGGACGCCTTGGCCCCGCCTATCTCGTACAGTTCCATCACTGGAGAGGGCAAGAGTGCGCTCAGCCCTGGCTGGGTCCCATCTCGCCCCAGTCCTCCCTGTCCCTACCTCACCTGCTCTTATGGAACGGAGGGTCTACGTGCGTGTCGACCCAGAAAGGCCAGAGAGTGTAATCTGAGAGAGGAAGGAGAGGGAAGGTTCAGCCTGGTGGCGGGGGACGCAGGGATTCGGGAGCTGCAGTTAGGGGTATGGAAAAGGAGGGCGCCTTACGAAATTCTCCTTCCCGTCCCTCACCCAAATCAAAGACTGCCAGCTTCGGTAGCCGCGCCATGACCCGCACCGCAGGCTGCGCGTAGCAGAGTTGGTGCTTCACCCAGGGCCGGTAGAGAGCGCGGCACCTCCGGCAGCTAAGGCGGCCACCCCGCCTGCCATAGACAAACGACGACTAGAGCGTCGCCACTCGGGGCGTCATCAGCCTAGATATGGCGCAAGAGAGTCATCTGATGCTGGGCGGGGAAGAGGATTGCAGCGAGGTACGAACACGACCGCCACACGCAACCACAGCAGTCAAGTATCTCCAAGGCATTGGCCACGGACATCCTCCCTACTTCTCCACTCCACCCAGCCTTGCCCGATTCTATTACACTAAGAAGCCAGGGAAGAAGGAAAGCGTTTTCTAGCACCTGCCTCTTCTTGAGACCCAAGTGATACATTACAGTTTGTCACTCAATCTTTCTCCATTATCAACCTCTTGATAGTGCAGAACCCAAAGCCCTCAGTAATATTCCAGCCAGAGCCAAACCCTTGAGGACGTTCTCCAACCAGACCTAAATGTCCAGTAGAGCCACATTCAGAGAGAATTCACTCTCCGAAGGTTTCCACCATCCATGTCAGCACTACACTGGTAGGTGTTTAACGACCAGTTTGTGGGGAGGAACTGATGTGTAGTGTTTGCCAGTTTTTGTAAATAATCCTACCATGGCCAATTTCAAGCTACCAACATGAAGTCACTTAAGAGATTTGGAAAGAGGTGCCAATAGTTGGCTCTCATTAGCCACTAGGAACTGGCTCCAGCACACCACTAAGTATGTTTTCCTAGAGTCTGATAATCCTTCTAAGAGCACCATCCCTTCCATTGTCCAATTCCTTCACCCTGCTATAACTGAGTGAGCATTAGGTCCATTTTTATTTATTTATTTATTTATTTATTTATTTATTTATTT
>NW_016809758.1:202138-227730 GCF_001698545.2 Rhinopithecus bieti
AACAACTTTGATAGGGCAAGATTCTTTGAACCATCGGATCTTCTTAATTCCATAAGTCATCTTCCAAAATCAGTCCCCCAAAATCAGTGAGAATATTGGCATTCTTTTGGATGATATGGCAATGAAAGGTATCTTTTATTTATTTATTTATTTATTTATTTATTTATTTATTTTTGAGATGGAGTTTTGCTCTTGTTGCCCAGGCTGGAGTGCAATGGCGCAATCTCAGCTCACCGCAACTTCCACCTCCCAGGTTCAAGCAATTCTCCTGCCTCAGCCTCCCGAGTAGCTGGGATTGCAGGCATGCGCTACCACACCCGGCTAATTTTGTATTTTTAGTAGAGACAGGGTTTCTCCATATTGATCAGGCTGGTCTCAAACTCCCAACCTCAGGTGATCCGCCTGCCTCGGCCTCTCAAAGTGCTGGAATTACAGGCGTAAGCCATTGCACCCAGCCTGAAAGGTATCTTTAAAAAAGTCAGAAGGACCTTGTTCTAAATATCAATACTAGAAATTAATATTCAGATAATTCAAAGAATTCTCAAGGACATCAGAAATCACCTCTGAGCAGTATTTTAAAAAATGGTAGAATTGGCTGGGCATGGTGGCTCACACCTGCAATCCCAACACCTTGGGAGACTGAGGCGGGAGGATCAGTTGAGCCTAGGAGTTCCAGAAGAGCCTGGACAACACGGCGAGACCCTGTCTCAACCAAAAAAAAAAATTAGCTGAGTGTAGTGGTGCATGCCTGTAGTACCAGCTATTTGGGAGGCTGAGGTGGGAAGATCGCTTGAGTCCAGAAATTAGAGGCAGCAGCAGTAAGCCACAATTGTGCCACTGTACTCCAGCCTGGGCAAGAGGAAGACCCTGGCAACACCCTCGTGAAAAAAAAAAAAAAGAAAAGAAAGAAAGAAAAAGAAAAAAGAGAAAAGAGGACTAGAAGTCAACATTACATCTCCCATATCTTTCCAGACTTCTACCTAAATCCTAAATTGCAGCTCTTGTCTTCTTGACTTCTTCCGTAAGTTAAGGGCTGGTGATACCCAAAACAATAATTATACTGATTATGCAGTTATAAATGTTGTGTCATCTCCCATCTGTCCTTGCTCTAAAAGCTCCATCTGCATTAGCCTACAGTGATCCAGGCCACAAACACACCATGCTCAGTCTAATTTATGGGCATTTTTTTGCTTCCGTTGTTTTCCTTGTTGCAATATCCTCCCCTTCTCCTTCTCCAAACTTCAAGACCCCTTAAATAAAAGACAACCTCCTGGCAGGGTGCGGTGGCTCACGCCTGTAATCCCAGAACTTTGGGAGGCTGAGGTGGGTGGATTACTTGAGGTTGGGAGTTCAAGACCAGCCTGGCCAACATGGAGAAACCCTTCTCTACTAAAAAATACAAAATTAGCTAAGTGTGGTGGCGCATGCCTGTAATCCCAACTACTCGGGAGCTGAGGCAGGAGAATCGCTTGAACCCAGGAGGTGGAAGTTGCAGTGAGCCGAGATTGTGCCACTGTATTCCAGCAATGTACAAAACCTCCTGTATGATGTGCATACCTGTTCCCAGTGTACTTTAATACTTCCAATATTAATATACCAATTACAGCTAGTTGTTTAAGTGTTAAACTTTCCCAGTGTTCGACACATAAGCAGTCAATGAATATTTTTGAAGGGCTAAATATACTGATGATCATGTTATAATCACAGCTAACATTTACTGAAAACTATTTTTTTCCTTTTCTTTATTTTTTAAGGGTCTTGCTCTGTCACCCAGGCTGGAGTTCAGTGGTGTTATCCTGGCTCACTGTAGCCTTGACCTCCTGGGTTCAAACAACCCTCCCACCTCAGCCTCCTAAGTAGCAAGGATTATAGGGTGTGTGCACCACCACACTCAGCTATTTTTAAGATTTTTTTTTTTTTGTAGAGACGAGTTCTCTCTATGTTGCTCAGGCTGGTTTCAAACTCATGGGCTAAAGTGATCCTCCTGCCTCGGCTCCCAAAGAGCTGGGATTACAAGCATGAGCCACCTTGCCCAGCCACTGAACACTTTCTAAGGGTCAGTAACTATGATCAGCATCTTACATGCATCACATTTAATTCTCCCAGTATTTATGAGATATGGACTATCGCTATTTCCATTTTATAGATGAGAAAAATAAGACTTAGGTTAAAAACATATCTACGCAATCAAAAGTAGAGCGTGGATCTAGATTCCCTGGTCCCAGAGCCTGTGCTTTTATTTCTGTATTCCGTCCTACCTGAGTCTGGCTGCTCTAGTATTGGGACCCAATGTACACTCTTATAGTAGCTCAGAAAATAACATATGGTTTCTCCTTATGGTATTCACATAGACCAGCATGAAAGAGAACTCAGAAAATTTCCCAAAAAGGAGAATTATTTAGTACTAGTATGTTTCCAAAAATACAAGAACAATTTCTTTGGATTAACCTGTTTGGATGTGAAAGAATAAATTACAGCAGTGATTCTCAAGCTTCTACCCCAACCTATGCTGGTCTGTGTGAAAATTTTCAATAGTCTATGGTAAAATGAGAAAAGCAGTGTTAACAGTGAAATTTTCATGAAACTAAATATATTCAGGTGTTAATGTCCTTTTAGAGAATGGTAGTGACAATTTGTGGTAACTTTAAAAGACAAAATAAAAGTTTGTAATTCTCTGTTGTCCACAAACTATTTCACTTTATTTATTTTTTGAGACAGGGTCTCAGTCTCACCCGGATGGAGTGCAGTGGCCTGATCATGGCTCACTGCACCTCAACATACTGGGCTCAGGTGATACCCACCTCAGCCTCTTAAGTAGCTGGCACCACAGGCGGGCACCACCATGCCTGATAACATTCTGTATTTTTAGTAGAGATGGGGTTTTGCCATGTTGCCCAGGCTGGTCTTGAACTCCTGACCTCAAGTGATCCACCTGTCTTGGCCTCCCATAGTGCTGGAATTACAGGTGTGAGCCACCGCGCCTGGCCGATAATACAATCATTTATTTATTTATTTATTTTATTTATTTATTTTGAGATGGAGTTTTACTCTTGTTGCCCAGGCTGGAGTACAATGGCACAATCTCAGCTCACCCTGCAACCTCTGCCTCCCAGGTCCAAGCGATTCTCCTGCCTCAGCCTCCCAAATGGCTGGGATTACAGGCATGCACCACCACAGCTGGGTAATTTTGTAGTTTGAGTAGAGAAGGTTTATCTCCATGTTGGTCAGGCTGGTCTCAAACTCCCGACCTCAGGTGATCTGCCTGCCTCAGTCTCTCAAAGTGCTGGGATTATAGGTGTGGGCCACTGCGCCCGACCACAAATTCTTTAAGAGTGAAAAAAGACTCTCGGAGAAGACCTAGAGCTGCTCTTCCAAGAGCAAAATGCTTGGACCTTATATTTTTAAAAAGAATTATTGGTTTCTAAATTCTAAAACTCTAGAGTTGGCCCTTTGTTTCTGAAATCCACTGTAGAGGCCCATAAATATATCTAGAGAGCAATTTGGCAATATAGTGTCCCAGCAACAAACTTCCAGGAAAATACTCATGACTATATCCAAAAGTATACCTACAATGGTTATTGCAACATTTTGATACTATAAAATTAGAAACACAATCTAAATATCAAACAGCTGAGGGTTAAATAAATTATGGTACAATCACAGACAAAAAATTACGAAGTCCTCAAACAATGTTTAGGATAACTTTGTAATATATTAACAATATACTGATAATTTAACAAAAAAGTTATAGTATATAGAGTATAATAAAAATTTTGTAAAAACAACATATGTATCTATATGCTCTCCAAAAAGCCTGGAAGGGTATATACAGTATATTAATCCTTTAACTTGAGTAGTGGAATTATGGGTGATTTTAATTACATTATTATGCTTTTCTGTATTTTCCATTTTTTATGCCACAAATATGAATATGCTGTAATGATAAAAAATTATTTAAAAAACAATGTCCTTGGCCGGGCCTGTAATCCCAGCACTTTGGGAGGCCGAGACGGGCGGATCACGAGGTCAGGAGATCAAGACCATCCTGGCTAACACAGTGAAACCCCGTCTCTACTAAAACAAAATACAAAAAAAAAAAAACTAGCTGGGCAAGGTGGCGGGCACCTGTAGTCCCAGCTACTCGGGAGGCTGAGGCAAGAGAATGGCATAAACCCGGGAGGCGGAGCTTGCAGTGAGCTAAGATCCGGCCACTGCGCTCTAGCCTGGGCGACAGAGCAAGACTCCGTCTCAAAAAAAAAAAAAAAAAAAAAAAAAAACAACAACAACAACAATGTCCTTGATAAGGGTAAGATTTTGTAAAGCAGCACTGTCCAGTAGAAATGTAATACAAGCCATATATGCAATTTTTAAATTTACTAGTAGCCACATTGTCAAAGTTTTTTAAGAGGTAAAATTTTAATATTTTTAAACCCAACATAGCCAAAATATTATTCACATGTAATCAATATAAAAATTAATATATTTTGCCGGGCGCGGTGGCTCAAGCCTGTAATCCCAGCACTTTGGGAGGCCGAGACGGGCGGATCACGAGGTCAGGAGATCAAGACCATCCTGGCTAACATGGTGAAACCCCGTCTCTACTAAAAATACAAAAAACTAGCCGGGCGACCTGGCGGGCGCCTGTAGTCCCAGCTACTCGGGAGGCTGAGGCAGGAGAATGGCGTGAACCCGGGAGGCGGAGCTTGCAGTGNTTTTCAACCCAACATAGCCAAAATATTATTCACATGTAATCAATATAAAAATTAATATATTTTGCCGGGCGCGGTGGCTCAAGCCTGTAATCCCAGCACTTTGGGAGGCCGAGACGGGCGGATCACGAGGTCAGGAGATCAAGACCATCCTGGCTAACATGGTGAAACCCCGTCTCTACTAAAAATACAAAAAACTAGCCGGGCGACCTGGCGGGCGCCTGTAGTCCCAGCTACTCGGGAGGCTGAGGCAGGAGAATGGCGTGAACCCGGGAGGTGGAGCTTGCAGTGAGCTGAGATCCGGCCACTGCACTCCAGCCTGGGCGACAGAGCGAGACTCCGTCTCAAAAAAAAAAAAAAAAAAAAATTAATATATTTTATGTTCTTTTTTCCACCCAAATATTCAAAATCCTGTATTTCATATTTACATCACATGTAGAGATGGGGCCAGGCATGGTGGCTCATGCCTGTAATCCCAGCACTTTAGGAGGCCGAGGGGGCGGATCACGAAGTCAGGAGTTCGAGACCAGCCTGGCCAACATAGCGAAACCCCATCTCTACTAAAAATACAAAAATTAGCTGGGCATGGTGGCGCGGGCCTGTAGTCCCAGCTACCAAGGAGGCTGAGGCAGGAAAATTGCTTGAACCCGGGATGCAAAGGTTGCGGTGAGCTGAGATCATGCCACTGCACTCCAGCCTGGGCAACAGAGCAAGACTCCATCTCAAAAAAAAAGAAAAAAAAAAATAGAGATGGTAGGCTGTGCATGGTAGCATATGCCTGTAATCTCAGCACTTTGGGAAGGGGACATGCGAGTACTGCTTGAGCCCTGGAATTTTGAGACCAGCCTGGGCAACATAGTGAGATCACCATCTCTACAATAAAATTAGCCAGGCATAGTGGCACAGACAGACCTGTACCAGCAACTGGGTACTCAGAAGGCTGAGGCAAGACTGCCCAAGCCCAGGAGTTCAAGGCTGTAGTGGGCTGATTGTGCCACTGCATTCCAGCTTGGGTGACAGAGTGAGACCCTATCTCAAAACAAAAACAAACAAACAAAAAAAATTCAAATGGTAAATTTTCATCTGAAATACATGACATATATTTAAATTTCGTAATTTACAACAGAAAAAGTAGATTTATAAACCCAACAACATACTTAAACGTTTGTTTTTTTTTTTTTTGAGATGGAGTCTCCCTCTGTTGCCCAGGCTGGAGTGTAGCGGTGCAATCCCAGCTCACAGCAAGCTCCGCCTCCCGAGTTCACACCATTCTCCTGCCTCAGCCTCCCAAGTAGCTGGGACTACAGGCGCCCGCCGCCACGCCCGGCTAATTTTTTGTATGTTTAGTAGAGACAGGGTTTCACCGTGTTAGCCAGGATGGTCTCAATCTCCTGACCTCATGATTCACCCACCTTGGCCTCCCAAAGTGCTGGGATTACAGGCGTGAGCCACTGCGCCCAGCCTGTTTTCTTTTTTTAATTTTAGTTAATTAATTAATTAATTTATTGAGATGGGGTCTTGCTCTGTGTTCCAGGCTGGAACACAGTGGAGTAATCATGGCTCACTGCAGCCTCCAACTCCTGGGCTCAAAGTATCCTCCCACCTCAGCATTCTGAATAGCTGGGACTATAATAAGTACACACCACCATGCCTGGCTAATTTTTTTCTTTTTGAGACAGGGTCTCACTCTGTCACCCAGACTGGAGTGCTGTGGCATGATCTTGGCTCACCGCAACCTCCGCCTCCCAGGCTCAAGCGATTTTCCTGCCTCAGCCTCCCAAGTAGCTGGGATTACAGCCGCATGCCATTACGCCTGGCTAATTTTTGTATTTTTAGTAGAGATGGGGTTTTACCATGTTGGCCACGCAAACTCCTGACCTCAAATGATCTACCCACCTCGGCCTCCCAAAGTGTTGGGATTACAGGTGTGAGCCACCATGCCTGGCCTGAAAATTGTTTTGTAGAGATGGGGTCTCGAAATGTTATCCACTCTGGTCTCAAAACTTCTGGCCTCAAGTCATCTTCCCGCCTCAGCCTCCTAACTCACTGGAATTACAGGTGTGAACCACTGTACCCAGCTAAGTTTCAGTTTTTAAATTTAATTAAAATCAAGTACAATCAAAATTTCAATTCTTCAGTCTCTCTAGTTACATTTCAAGTGCTCAATAGCCAAATGTGGCTAATGGCTACCATTTTGGACACTTTTCAAATATTCCAGCTAATATATGAAGCAACAAGAATATTACAGCATTCCTAGTTTGTAACCCCCAATGAAACAATGGATGTAGGAAATGACTGATATCACAGAAAACAAAACAATCTGATGGAAGTACATACCACATCACCACCTATGAATTCGTCTCACATATGAACATACAAAGACTAATCAACCCTCTAGATCTAATTACCAGCTGACAGGAAATACCAAGGAAAGAGGAATATGTTAAAAGACAACACGGGGGCCCGTAGCAGTGTCTCATGCCTGTAATCCCAGCAATTTGGGAGGCCGAGGTGGGCGGGTCGCTTGAGGCCAGGAATTTGAGACCAGCCTGGCCAACATGGCGAAACCCCATCTCTATGAAAAATACAAAACTTAGTCAGGCATGGTGGTGCACACCTGTAGTCCCAGCTACTCAAGAGGCTGAGGCACGAGAATACAAGAATCGCTTGAACTCTGGAGGCAGAGAAGTTGATGCAGTGAGCCAAGATTGCACTGCTGCACTCCAGCCTGGGTGACAGAGCAAGAGTCGTCTCAAAAAAAAAAAAAAAAGAAAACATGGGAACGTAATCAGCAAAATTCAAACTGCAGGAAACTCTAGTTTACTCAACAAGGAAAAAATGGGAAAAAGGAGAATCTACAGATTTAAAGAAACTTAAAAACACATAAACCAATGGCAATGTATGGATCTTAACTGGATCCAGATTCAAACTATTAATAAAAAAAAAAGAGAGACAATAGGGTAATTTGATGATAGTAAGCATTCAGTTAAATTTTTAGATGTAATAATTACGGTTATGTTAGAAAAAAGCTTCTCTTTTACAGATAAACACTGAAATATGTGTGAATAACATATGCTATGCTATCTGGAATTTGCTTTAAAAAAACCAGGTAAAAGGAGTTGGTGAGTTTAAATTAAATAAGATTGACTATGAGATGATAATTTTTGAAGGTGGATGAAGGGTGCATACACCCTTCTCCTTCCTGATGTATATGTTTGAAATTGTCCATAAAGTTGTTTTAAAGTAATTGAACAATTTTAGAAGATATTCTTGATATATCACACCACAGCCTGACAATACATTCAATGCTATTTAAACAAGTATAAGATGAGCCTAGGCCGGGCGTGGGGGCTCACGCCTGTAATCCCAGCACTTTGGGAGGCCAAGGTGGGCAGACTACCTGAGGTCTGGAGTTCGAGGTCAGCCTGGCTAACATGATGAAACCTCGTCTCTACTAAAAATACAAAAAAAATTAGCTGGGTGTGGTGGCACGCACCTGTAATCCCAGCTACGCAGGAGGCTGAGGAGGAGAACTGCTTGAACCCAGGAGGTGGAGGTTGCAGTGAGCTGGGATCACGCCACTGCACTCCAGTCTGGGTGACATGAGACTCCATCTCAAAAAACAAAACAAAACAAAAAAAAGATGAACCTAAACCTAACATACTGCTCTAGGCACTGGAGGAGATACAAAAGAAATATGATCCAGCCTTGCCAACAATCTTTATCAAGCAAAGATGTACAACTAAGAAACAATTAGACATAAAATTAATAGAATAAGGCTGTATACAAGGAAGTTCTGGCCGGGCGCAGTGGCTCACGCTTATAATCCCAGCACTTTGGGAGGCTGAGGCAGGTGGATCACTTGGGGTTAGGAGATCGAGACTAGCATGGCCAACATGGGGAAACCCTGTCTCTACCAAAAATAAAAAAACTTAGCTAGGCATGGTGGACACTTGAACAAAGGTGGAGGTTGCAGTGAGCCGAGATCATTCCACCACACTCCAGACTGGGCGACAGAGGGAGACTCTGTCTCAAAAAAAAAAAAAAAAAATTAAAAATTAAAAACAAATCAAAACGAAACAAAAGGAAGTGCTATATTGTCCAAACACAAGGGGCAATGACAAAGTGCTATGGTGAATGAAAATCAATGTTAATCAATTTAAGCCTTGAATGAGATAACATTATATAACACTATATATAGTGTCTTAATTTATATTATATAACATTATAACACTATAAGAGCCAAAATAAAAATGAATGACATCAGCATTTTTATGGTGCTACAAGGGTACCAGCTAGTAAGGGTACAGAGGAACTGGAATGCTCATACACTGCAGGTGGGAATATAAAATGGTACAACCCCTTAGTTTCTTTATAAAGTTACATGTATCTACCACATGACCTAGTAATTTCATTCTTGGGTATTTATCCAAAGGACATAAAAACACATGGTCACAAAAAGACTTGTATAACAATGTTCATAGAAGCCTTATTCATAGTAGCCAGAAACTGGAGATAACTCAAACACCCATCAACAGCAGAATGGATAAACAAATTATGATATAATCTGTCCAATGGAATACTATTCAGTATAGAAGGAATAAACCACAGATTACAATAGACATTACGCAGAATGAAAGAAGCCAGATACAAAAATTGTACATTGAATACTTCCATTTATATACAGTTCTAAAACAAGCAAAACTAATCTATGAAACTCTTGAGGGGTAGGGATACAAATGTTTAGATTTTGTAATTACATCAACTTATGCTATTGTTAAAAACTCACTGAACTAAACCCTTAAGAACTGTGCATTTTATTGTATGTTAAAAAACATGAATGAGAAAACTAGTTCACATAGTAAAGACAGTTGCCAAAGTAATCTACAATGAGGAAATCAATGAAGGATCTGGGTTTTGGGAGTAATATAATGCAAAAGAAGCTCAAGGAAGACCTGCACATTATGGTTTTGTACATCACATCTTGGTTTAGACTACACTTTAGAGGGGATATGATGGTAGGAAAACCTGGTTGGAAGTATTACAGAGAAATAAAGATATAAATGAGTAAGACCCCAGACCAGAATGAGGGTAATGGAAACAGAGGTTTTAAGTGAAAAATTAGGTCCTATAAAAGGACTATGTAATTTTAAATGACTCTAAAGAATTGTATTCCAGACACCTAAGTGACTGATGGGATTAATAAATGAGATGGGTATTGGGATATGGCTTATGACAGAAGATGATGCATTTAATTTCAGAACCAGAGAGACAAGGTAACAAGATTTAAATCGGGAAGAATTTAATTGTAAAATCTTACAGAAAAATATGGAAGTCAGCTACACAGAGACAGCAGTTGAAAATGAATTATTCGGCTGGGCACAGTGGCTCATGCCTGTAATCCCAGCACTTAGGGAGGCCAAGGCAGGTGGATCACTTGAGCTCAGGAGTTCAGGACCAGCCTGGGCAACATGGTGAAATGCCATCTCTACTAAAAATACAGAAAATCAGCCAGGTGTGGTGGCATGTACCTGTAGTCCCAGCAACTTGGAAGGCTGAGCTGGGAGCATCCCTTGAGCCTGGGAGGTGGAGGTTGCAGGGAGCCGAGATGATGCCACTGCACTCCAGCCTGGGTGACAGAGTGAGACTGTCTCAAAACAAAAACAAAATGAGGCCAGACGCAGTGGCTCACACCTGTAATCCCAGCACTTCAGGAGGCCGAGGTGGGTGGATCACCTGAGGTCAGGCATTCAAGACCAGCCTGGCAAACATGGCCAAACCCTGTCTCTACTAAAATATAAAAGTTAGCTGGGTGTGGTGGTGGGCACCTGTAGTCCCAGCTACTTGGGAGGCTGAGGCAGGAGCATCGCTTGTGAGGCGGAGGTTGCAGTGAGCCGAGATCACGCCACTGTACTCCAGCCTGAGCGACAAAGTGAGACTCCATCTCAAAAAATAGAAGAAAGAATAATTCAAAAAGGGGTCCGACATGGTAGCTCACAGCTGTAATTCCAGCACTTTAGGAGGATGAGGTGGGAAGACCACTTGACCCCAGGAGTTTTAGACCAGCCTGGGCAATACAATGAGACTCCATCTCTACAAAAAATAAAACAATTGGCTGGGTATGGTGGTGGTACATGCCTGTAGTCCCAGCTACTCAGGAGGCTCAGATGGGAGGATTGCTTGGGCCTGAGAGGTCGAGGCTGCAGTAAGCCGTGATGGCACCACTGCACCCTAAGCCTGGGCGACAGAGTGAGAACCTGTCTCAAACAAGCAAACAAAAAAACGGAACTGTAATAAAAATATGTCACTTACATGGTAATTAACAGCTATCTCTTTTTTTTCTTTTAAATTAATATTTTCTTCAGATGAGATTAACAGCTATCTCATGTATAACTGCTTTCCTATGTATTTAATAAAGAAATGCAACAAACAAGAGGGGATGGGGGAGGGGGGAGATAGAGATGGGGCACAGAGGCCTGTTTGAAGGCAGAAGGGTAAATGTTGTAGGAAAGAAGACCGGCAATTTTAGAGAAGTACCACATAAATATGAATTAAAAGGAAAAGAAAAAATCTAGAATTTTGCTATTCAAAGTGTAGTTCTCAGACATTCAATATCACCTGGGAGCTTGTGAGAAATGCAAAAACCTGTGCCCCATCCTAGACCCACAGAACCATCATCAGCATTTTAGCAAGACCACAGGTGATAGGATATTGTATTTTCTTTTCAAGCTTCCATACATAGCACTGAGTTTTTTGTTCAGTTGTTTTTTTTTTTTTTTGAGACAGAGTCTCACTCTGTTGCCCAGGCTGGAGTACAATAGTACAGTCTTGGCTCACTGCAACCTCTGCCTCCCAGGTTCAAGCAATTCTCCCGCCTCAGCCTGTCGAGTGGCTGGGACTACAGGCACGTGCCACCACACCCGGCTAATTTTTGTATTTTTAGTAGAGACGGGGTTTCACCATGTTGCCCAGGCTGTTCTCAAACTCCTGACCTTATGATCCGCTCGCCTCAGCCTCCCAAAGTGCTGGGATTACAAGCATGAACCACTATGCCCAGCCTTTCAAACAGTATTTTTTAAACTGCAGGTCTCAACCCATCAGTGGATTATCAAATCAACTTAGAATTGAAAGTTTGAGAGCATATCACAAATAGCAAAATTTTTGTGTCTCTACGGGTTGTGACACAAAATTTCTTAGTGTGGGGTGAAATTTTCAAAAAGTATACAAAACACTCAACATTAGTAACTTAACTTCTTTGGACCTAGTGGACATGAGAATCCATATGCATTGAAAAGCCAATAAAAGTATTCAATAGGCCGGGCGCGGTGGCTCATGCCTGTAATCCCAACACTTTGGGAGGCCAAGGCGAGTGGATCACCAGGTCCAGAGATCGATACCATCCTGGCCAACATGGTGAAACTCCGTCTCTACTAAAAATACAAAATTAGCTGGGCGTGGTGGCATGCCCCGTAGTCCCAGCTACTCAAGAAGCTGAGGCAGGAGAATCGCTCGAACCCGGGAGGCGGAGGTTGCAGTGAGCCGAGATCGCGCCACTGCACTCCAGCCTGGTGACAGAGTGAGACCCCGTCTCAAAAAAAAAAAAAGTATTCAACAGTGTTTCTCAAGATTTTGACAGTGATTCATACTAAAAAATAATATGAACTAGTAACACCCACTAGTAACAACCACTTATATAAAATAAAATAAAAAATTTCAGGCCTGGCAACGAGATTCTGTCTCAAAAAAAAAAAAAAAAAATTAACAAAACAATATCCTTACCTAGCACTATACTGATGCTTCCTATTTTCTCCCCCCTCCTTCTTTTTTTTGGGGGGAGGATGGGGGAGACGGAGTTTCGCTCTTGTCGCCCAGGCTGTAGTGCAATGGCACCATCTCAGCTCACTGCAAACTCCGCCTGCCAGGTTCAAGCGATTCTTTTGCCTTAGCCTCCAGAGTAGCTGGGATTATAGGCGCCCACCACCAGGCTGGGCTAATTTTTGTACTGTTAGTAGGTGGGGTTTCACCATGTTGGCCAGGCTGGTCTTGAACTCCTGACCTTAGGTGATCCACCCACCTCGGCCTCCCAAAGTGCTGGGATTACAGGCATGAGCCACTGCGCCTGGCCTTTTTTTTCAGGCAGGGTCTGGAGTGCAGTGGTGCCATCACTGCTCACCGCGGCTTCGACATTCCAGGATCAATCAATCCTCCCATCTCAGCCTCCCGAATAGCTGGGCCTACAGGCATGCGCCCAGACCCTTGGCTAATTTTTTGTATTTATTGTAGAGACAGGGTTTCGCCATGTTGCCCAGGATGGTCTCGAACTCCTGGGCTCAAGGGATCGGGCCCACCTTGGTCTTCCAAAGTGCTGGGATTACAGGAGTGAGCCACCGCGCCCAGCTTATTTTCTCTTTTTAATGGTGCCAGTGACCCATTCACCTATTAAACTGATGTTACGACTCTTACATAGGTCGTTACTCAACGTTAAAAAAAAAAAATCATCATTAATAGACTATTTTAATACTTGACCTCAAATCTTAGCTAAGAAGTAGTTTGGAAGGACGGGGGAAGAGAAGGTTAAGAATGACTATTCTGCACGGTAAACATGCTAAGAAGGTGATGAAATAATGATAGATTTACTTAGCTACAAAAAGGCCAAACTAGCATTAGACTTCATCACTTGTCAGCAGTTTTTTTTTTTTTGGGGGGGGGGCGGGGGGATCTCTGTCTGACTGAAGGCACAAAAGAGGAAACAGCAGATAGGACTAATAATGAAGGCTGCAATTTGGTGAAGAACCACCACGGGAGTTGAGAGATGCAGATGAAGGAAACCATGGCTAGTACCAAGAACTAGGGCAGCGGTAACTAACCTGCCTCAGCCAAGGAAGTGAGGCTGGTCCAGGATGCCAGGCTCAGAAAGGCAGATGCTGACTGAACACATTCCCCGCTTTGGTTCCTGTAGGACGGGTGAGATACCACACCTTGGCAACCACCAGTAAAGGCTCGTAGTCTAGCCCCTGGGAGGCCCCGGTTTCCCCGGGCTAACGTTTTAGGGCTGTGCTCGGAGGTGACCTACGTTAGGGACTGGGAGAAACAGGTACCCTGGGAATGAAGAATGGAGAGCAGCGCTTATTCCAAGAATCTGAGAGACGAGGGAGTCAAGTCGCTGCTAGGCCTTCTCTATGACTGCAGGGGTTCGAATACAGTGAGACCCGACAAAAGCGACCCCATTCTGGGTGACAGCACAGTCCTGGCAAAAAAGCAGGGATGGCAAAAGACCCCAGGGTGGTCAGGTGGGACCTGAGCCCCGCTCTCAAAGCCCTTCTGCGTCCCCCTATTTCCCACCACTTTCCCACCACCCCTCGCGCGGAGCCCTGAGGCAGTAAGCGTCCTCCAGGCTGGGGAAAGGCGTGGTTTTCCTTCCCCACGTCTCCCGTAAGGCACGGTTGCCAGCCCAGTACTACTGCGTCTTGGCAAGGCTGAAGGTGCTCCCACCTTCACTTTAATTAGCATCTTCTTTCCAGTTTGGGGCTGCACACGGATAAATTGCTGCTCCTACCGCTCCGGTCGCCGCTGCCGCTCTCCAGCACTCTGCCTGCAAGGGCCACTTCTGCTTCCGGGTCACTGTCTGGCTCCACCCCACCCCCCCCTTTCCACAGGGTTCCGGAAAGGCTCGGGAGTGCTCCCGCGTTTCGGTTCAGTGACGTCGTAAATTAAAATGAGGCATCCAGTTTAGCTACAGCAGAGATGACGACTCTGCGATTGTGAGTCCCTAGCGAGCCCGGGCTAGCGAAAAGTGGGGCCAGAACGAACTACAACCCCCATCGTGCCAGGGGGCGGTCTCGCCCGTTTTCCCCTGGGAGTTGTAGTCTAACCGCCCTTGGATCCAACAGCAACCTCAGTGCGTGAACTCTGTTACCCAGAAGGCCTCGCCCCGCCGCCACCGAAGCTGGAATTCGTCGGCTAGTAGTTCTCGCCGGCTACTAGAGGAACCTGTTGGCGTGGCCCAGAAGGCTCAGCGGGATTGCAGAGGTTAGTTGCTAAGCAAGGTGGTCTTTGGTCAACTGCCGGCTGGACCAAGGCAACAGGAAGTGAGTACCCCTATTCCGGAAACTAGTTATGAACCCTCCCCGCCCCCCGTCGCCAACACTCCTTCGTCCACCTAGGTTAGCCTCTTGCCCCATTGCTCTTTGCAGGGGTGGAAGAAGGAAGTGTAGCGGGGTAAGGAATGCACCGTCAGGGTCTCTCACAACCCTTTCCCAGCTCTTCTCCTCAACAAACAGTACCTGGGATGGAGCCCTAGGGTAACCGCAGCCACGGGATGGGTCGAGGCGACAGGCCTCAGGGACCACACTTCGGCCTTTGCCCGACCTTCCACAGCTTAAGCGAGGAGAGCCCGCCAGCCGTAACAGGGCGTTAAAGCCCAGGGGAAGATTGGTCCTTATGACTTCCTGCCTTCCAGCCCTCAGATTCATCGCTACCCCGAGGCTAAGCGCCATGCCTCATATTGACAACGATGTGAAACTAGACTTCAAGGATGTCCTTTTGAGGCCCAAACGCAGTACCCTTAAGTCTCGAAGTGAGGTGAGCAAGCTTCTCTACATGCTGTTTCTTGACCCCACGCTCCCGATGGGCCACAACCAAGAAAGATGCCTGTCCTTGTCCTAATATGGTACGTTTTGTGGATTAATGAAATGCTCAATTTCCTGTTCATATCTGTAGGTGGATCTCACAAGATCCTTTTCCTTTCGGAACTCAAAGCTGACATACACTGGGGTTCCCATCATTGCTGCCAATATGGATACTGTGGGCACCTTTGAGATGGCCAAGGTTCTCTGTAAGGTAGGGCTTTCCTCATGCCTCATCCCTATTGGTGTCCAGTTAGCCCAGCTGACTGCAGAGGTGTTTGCATCCCCACGCCCATGCCCAGTCAGCTCTCTGGCAGTTAGCAGTCAGGATGCTCTGATTTACGGGTTTTTCCACTACTAAAGTCCCTTTTTCCGGTAAGTTCAAAAGGCTCTCTGAATTAGTGAGATTCAAAGCTAAGTTTTGCTCCCATATTACTGATATATGAACAGAATGTTCCCTTTTGTCCTGTCTAGCAGTTTGTACACCTTGCCAACTTTTCCCACCACCCAGGTCACCCCCTCCCAGTCACATGCATCCCTTCAGTTACATGATTGTCCACATTAAGCTTTCACTGTTTTAGTCCAGAAACTACAGTTGAAGCATTCAAAAATCCTAACTAGAAGATCCTAGTAGAAGCAGCTTATTAATTTTCTTTAATAAGAACAATTCATTAATAAAATAATACTTCTGCCATTCTTTTTTTTTTTAATCTTCCTCTTCTTTAAGTCCTAGGTTCCTGGGAGTTTCTGGGATGTGCCCCAAATGGGATGTGTTTTTCTTATATACAAGTTGTTCACTTTGAAATGGAAGATGCTGCTCCTATCAGTACTATTACCTGCCTCTATACTTGTTGCTGAGAAGGTAGAGAGTTATCTGGGCACTCTGAGAACATGCACTCTGCTGGTTGATCCATGTAGCCCTGGTTGATGAATTCTGCTACTGTTTGTGGCTCCATTAGTCTTAAGGACTTCATATCCTTTTTTCTATTTTTAATTGCTATGTCTTTGTGGAATGTCTTGTCATTTCTTTGAGGTTGATAGTTATGCAGTTTTGTTTTTACTTTATTTGTATTGCCATTCAGTAACTGCTTAGAAATCTTGCTGTTGCCCACTGTCCACCTGCCCTGACCAGTAGAATTCAGAAATGGTGACTCTGACTGCAGAGTTAACAGACATGCTATAATACATGAACCTTTTTGGGGACTGTCTTGGTGCTTTATGTGGAGCCTGGCTTTCAGTATTGCTGATGAAAGGTAAAGAAATCAGGTTTTAGAGATAAGAGCCAAGTCTCACTGTAATAAAAAGGTTGGATGAAAGCAAACATCTTTTTTTAAGCTTGGTATGTAATCTGATGTGCTCATCATGCCACACTGTGCCAGTATATCTCCAACGTCTGCTGACTTCCTATCCTATAGTGACTTTTCTTTGCTTATCAGTATGTTGATGATAGAATGTTTGTTGAGAAAGCAGAATTCGATACCAGCTTTAGCTAGACAGTGTTGATCTCTGAGTACGTATGTAGAGCACTTGCTTGTTGCTAGCTAATACATGACTTCCTTGGGTTTCTTGACAGTTGCAAGATTTGTGCTGTTTCAGCCAACTGCCGTCTCTTGTCTGTTTGCATGTAGACATGTAAAGCACAAACACCAGCATTCACAATGGCCTTTGAATGGCTTTCTCACAGTATTGGGATATTGTTTGCAATTTGTTGAGCTAGAGAATATGAGCTTGATGAGTCATTATATTTTTGAACTTTATTAAAATGGACTGAATGAAACAGATTTTTTAGCTTGATCCATGTCTCCAACTAGGAAATTTGTCCTTTTTTCCACTAGAGATGGAGACAGGATAGGGTAGCCCCTTATCAGCTCTCATCAACCTTAAGCCATTACTTTTGGTGAGCATCCAGACCTACTGAATTACTGCTGGTAAATGAACAAGGACATAACCAAAAATAGTTTAGTACTAGGATACCTTAGGAGGAGGGGCTGAGTCAGTGCAGAGAAACACAGGTTTCATC
Source organism: Rhinopithecus bieti (assembly GCF_001698545.2). NCBI lineage: Eukaryota > Metazoa > Chordata > Mammalia > Primates > Cercopithecidae > Rhinopithecus > Rhinopithecus bieti. The sequence goes on from NW_016809758.1 coordinate 219,493, forward strand.
CAGCCTCTTCATGGTTCTTTCATGTCTGCTGTCTGTCCCACTGCACCAGCAGCTTGTCAGCTTTTAAGTCGGAAGCAGTGAATGTGCTGGCGGATGAAATCCAACCCAGATCACTCAGTACTTTGGTAGGAAATCTGACAAGTACTAGCTTATGGTAAAAAGCCCTACTGATATTTGTAGAGAGAAGAAAGGTTGAACTCAAATCCCAGCTCAATCTGACTTCTTCGACTTGTTTCCTCCCCAACTTCAATCATGTCCTCCCTCAGATAGAATAGGTTTCTAGAAAAAAAGACCTTAAAGTTTTCTCCCTTTGATGCTTCTTTGTCTTCTCCCCAGTTCTCTCTCTTCACTGCTGTCCATAAGCATTACAGCCTTGATCAGTGGCAAGAGTTTGCTGGCCAGAATCCTGACTGTCTTGAGGTAACACTGGGCATACCCTGCTCCCTTCCTTATCCCAGTTTTTCAGCAATTATATTTTATCTTTCTGGGGACCAACCCTCACCACTGAGCCACTGGCTGCCCACCAGATCATCTCTGATATGCCAATGGCTCTGTTTCTCCCACAGCATCTGGCTGCCAGCTCAGGCACAGGCTCTTCTGACTTTGAGCAGCTGGAACAGATCCTGGAAGCTATTCCCCAGGTGAAGTATATATGCCTGGATGTGGCAAATGGCTACTCTGAACACTTTGTTGAATTTGTAAAAGATGTACGGAAGCGCTTCCCCCAGCACACCATCATGGTATGTTTCTATTATAGTTGGTAACTTTTTATCTTTTCACTTTCCTGCCACTCCGTTTTGCTACATCAGTCCATTTCTCCTCTGCTGCATTATGATATTCCTAGTCCATTTAATCATGATACTGGATGATTATCCATAGTTCTAAGCTGAAAATGTCTATTTGGTCAGTGTAGTATGTCTGACCCTTGGTTCATAGTCTTTGTAAATCTAGTGTCCCTGATGTCACTCACCAAACCATGATGGAACATCTGTGCACTGTACATACCTGTGGTACATAGACATCTGCCCACTGAAATGGACACATACTACAATCACATAAAAGGGGTCACATGAACAATGATTTATTTTTTTTACAAGCTTGTAAGAGTGGCCCTCATTTTCTTCACAGCATTGAGGCGTGTGTCTACTGACCATCAAAAGCCAATACAACTGGTCAAATGGGTCTCTAGCCTTCCCTGAAGCCAGACAGGTTCTATGACAGAATGGCTTAAGGACAGTATATGTTTGGGTCTCTTGAGGAAGGGGAGCTAAATCTACTGTAAATCAGATGTGAGCCTGGTCCAATAGTTTCCTTTGCCTCACTGAATTCTCCTCCATGCCACTTCATGTGTCCCTGTTGATCATAGCACCTTGTTGCCTTAGAAAAGTGCATCATGGACCTCGGCTTTACCCTAGGTTCAATGGTGACATTGGCCACTCACCCCCTACCTTGGCTTGGTGTTGGGTGAATGGGTAGGGAGCAGGGTTCTCTGAAGTGGCTAGTGTAAAAGCCCTCAGAGGGCCCAGCAGAGGGGACCTAGGTATCCTTTCTTTTTAATAATGTTGGAAAGTCACGGTCCACACATACTGTATGTGACAATACATGACCTCCTGTTTCTGGCCTTAAGGATGCTGTATTTCAATTGCTCTGTCTCAGGCAGGGAATGTGGTAACAGGAGAGATGGTAGAAGAGCTAATCCTTTCTGGGGCTGACATCATCAAAGTGGGAATTGGGCCAGGTAAGCTGGTTCATTGGGGCCACTGGCTACCCCTTCAGTGGCAAACACCTGTGGAGCACGTCATTCTCAACCTTGTCATGTTCTTCCTAGGCTCTGTGTGTACTACTCGGAAGAAAACTGGAGTGGGGTATCCACAGCTCAGTGCAGTAATGGAGTGTGCAGATGCTGCTCATGGCCTCAAAGGCCACATCATTTCAGTAAGGCTCAAGGGCAGGGTAGGGTATGAGCTGGGTTTCTGCAGGGTATGGAGGTGGCAGAGATGGATTAGAATTCCTGGGTTTGGCCAGGCGCGGTGGCTCACGCCTGTAATCCCAGCACTTTGGGAGGCTGAGACAAGCAGATCATGAGGTCAGGAGATCGAGACCATACTGGCTAACATGGTGAAACCCTGTCTCTACTAAAAATACAAAAAATTAGCCAAGCGTGTTGGCAGGCACCTGTACTCCCAGCTACTCGGGAGGCTGAGGCAGAAGAATGGCATGAACCTGGGAGGCGAACCTGGAGTGAGCCAAGATCGTGTAACTGCACTCCAGCCTGGGCGACGGAGCGAGACTCCACCTCAAAAAAAAAAATTCCAGGGTTCTTGTTGGCTTTGAGTTGGGCTGTTGGGACATCGCTGAGGGCTTGGGAAATCCATGTTGTGTTCATAGTGCTCCTTACTTTGCAGGATGGAGGTTGCAGCTGTCCTGGGGATGTGGCCAAGGCTTTTGGTAAGAAGCTTGATGGCACGGAAGGATGATTCTGTACAAGAGGATGAGTCACCTCTGAGGGTCTAAGAGAGGCTCAAGAAGTCATTCAGATTATTTCATAATATGAATTAGTGACTCTGAAGTCTATGGTATCACCTGGGGCAGCCAGCAGGGTACATCTGAGATTCCAAGTGTGGGCCAGGGCCATCTGACCATCTCCTAGATTGCTGCACAGTGCAGACTCCTGAGCCCCAGCCATACCTAAAAATATTAGGTGCTGAGGAATGGGAAAGCACATCTGCATTTTTCATTTTGCACAGCTTCCCAGGAGACCATTACTCCCATTAAAGTTGGGGATCTTTGCTCTTGGGACACATGAAATGAGTCTTACTTAGCTGGGCACAGTAAAATGAAATGACCAGACGATGATGGTAAAAACAGCAAAAGGAGAAAGCGAAAGCCAGGCAAGGACTCTCCAGAAGCTCTTTTTTAAATCTTGGGGAAATCATACCCACTGAGGAATAGAGGCCAGAGCAGATCAGACCTGCATGGATTGTGGGTCAGCTAGGGAAGCAGAATGAGAAAGATGCTGGGATCATTGTCAGGATGGAGAATATGGTGTGAGTTGCTTTTGAGGGTGGCTATATGAACACCTTGGCCAGATTAATCTCTTTCCCTTCTCCATGATGGTGGCAGGGGCAGGAGCTGACTTCGTGATGCTGGGTGGCATGCTGGCTGGACACAGTGAGTCAGGTGGTGAGCTCATCGAGAGGGACGGCAAGAAGTACAAGCTCTTCTATGGAATGAGTTCTGAAATGGCCATGAAGAAGTATGCTGGGGGCGTGGCTGAGTACAGGTATGTGTGGAGGCCCAGGAGCTTAGTAATAGTATGGAGGCAGAACTCATGGCTGCTGAGAGGGGGATGGTATAGTTCTGAGGAGAAGCCAGGTGAACCAGGGCTCAATGCTAGGGTCTAGGGAAAAGTCCCTGGACTTAAGGAATCCAGAAGGAGAAGATAATAAAGTTTTTCCTACTTTAAGAGCCTCAGAGGGAAAGACAGTGGAAGTTCCTTTTAAAGGAGATGTGGAACATACCATCCGAGACATCCTAGGAGGGATCCGCTCTACGTGTACCTATGTGGGAGCAGCTAAGCTTAAAGAGTTGAGCAGAAGAACTACCTTCATCCGAGTCACCCAGCAGGTGAATCCAATCTTCAGTGAAGCGCGCTAGACCTGGGCAGTTCTACCCTCCCAAGGCACCAGTACTCTACCATGGGGCATCCCAAGTGGGCTCCTCACCCATCCCAGCTACTGCAGCTCTGTATTACTTTGTCATTTCCTGTTGTCTCACTCCTGAGGTCTCCTGCAGTAACTCTGTACTTCTCTATCTGCACACACAAAATGCCCAAGACACTCACTGGGGAGGAAGCAAGTAAGAAAATAGTGTGAGAAAATGACGCAAGATAATCAAATGGGAATCTGGCGACCCAACATCCTGAAGATTATTAAAAGGAAAAGATGCTGATTGGTACATAAGTCTCTTACATGGCCTACATGCCTTGGTCTAGAGGAGGCAGGCTTTTAGAATCATGTTTTGTTAATCTGCTTCACTAAATGGAACCTTCACATATCTAAAAAGCTCTGAAGTGTTTGTATATTTGAAATACCTCAATAAAGAGAGAGCTCATTGACTGTAAAGAGATGCTGAGGCTTTCTGTACAAGGCTAGCATCTGGATGCTGTTGCAGAGTGGGTGGTGGTAGGGTCAGCACTGACCCAGTGGGGTCAAGAACAATGAGTATTATTCCCATGAAGTATCCCCATTCTAGTGCCACCACCCCCAGATAATTTGGCAGCATGAGAATTTACAAAGTATATTCTAGCATTAGGACACATATTTCCAGAATACCAAAGGATATTTCTCTTCCAGGCGCTCAACCTTGCTAACCTTTTTAGGCACAGCTGAACAATACTTAGCAAGGGAAGTAAAAAAGGCAAAGGGATCCTTCCAGTTTGGAAGGGCCAGTTCTGTTTCTAAGGAATGGCCTATGCTGACCTTAGGGAAACCTTAATTCCCCTCCTTCACATCAAGGCAGTATTTTAACAAATCCAAAGTTTAATTATTAAGCATTACAAATATTTTTAGCAGTGCAGTCAGGCAATCCAAGCCTGGACTTCCACTTCATTCCTACTAAACGACTTGCAGAGCTGAGGAGGTAGGAGACAGGCAGAGTACAAAGGGCATTTTAGTTCTATCACAGGGGTCTAGAGCTGTCTCTACAGTCATAGGAAGGAACAGGCATGGCACCGTGGCCAGAAGAGGGTAGGTATTCACAGAAAGTGGGGATCAAGGTGTCAAACTTTGTCTTCTGATAGTTTTCCAGAGATTCCTGTACAGAAGGGAGCAGGGAGATCCTACCATCTGAAACCATTCCCTGAGCCCTCCGAATTCTGAAGCGTGTGGATTTCTCAGTCTTGTTCTACCCATCCGCCTTCCCCAGGTTTCTGCTTCTTCCTACTCACCTTTCCTTCCCCCTGGACATTTTCTTCCTCATCAGAGTCTAAAACCAAGTCCCCTATGGTAATGACGGAGCTGCACAGAGATGGAGGACACACTGTAGGAGGGAAACCAGAATCAAACTACTACTTCTAGATGAACACAAGCTCTTGAGAGTCTCCAAGAGGGGAGGCTGTTAATCCAATCCTGACTCAGACTACCTACCTGGCTTCCTGGCCCTAGGAGGTAATAATGATAGTCTCAGGGGGTCCATGTAGCAATCCAAGCAATTCCTGAGGTGAGAGCAAGCAAAGAGGATAGGATGAAGGGAAGGGAGGCAAAGAATGTGCTCCTAGTAAAGAGAAGCAACTCTGTTCCACTCACTCCTTTTGCTCTGTGGCAGGCAAGTCAACTGGGTTCTCCTTCAGAGCCCTTCCCCCCAGGGTCTGGCATGGACTCTTAGACTTCCCAGTGGAGGCTGCTCTTGTGCCCACGGCTAGGTCTGCTGTGTATATCGCATGTTCTTCCTTGCTCTCAGGCTTAGATATGACCTGGGTTGGTGAGCCCAGATTCCTAAAGGGAAACAGCATGACTGTGGGGCGCTCCTTATGGCCTCCCCTAGTGGACGCCCATTGGGACTGGACTCTTCTTCGGCCTAAAGGGGCCAGATTGAAGTGGCGGCCAGCTAGAGGTTCTAGGTGCGTCCTTGAAGATGGTCCCTGAGGAAGACATGGGCCAGGCTTGGCTTTTGGCAGAGGACTGTGGAGTGCTAGTCTTTGTTGCTGAGGAGGATTCTGTTCCATGGGCTCAGCCAGATTCACTGAGTCAGTAACAGAGCACTCTGAAAAAGAAAATGAGGCCCCTTATAAAGAGAACAGATAGTAACAGAATAACTGGTTTCTTATGCCTGGAGCCCATGGAACTATTCCAATGGACTGCCTCAAAAGGTCTCATGCTAAACACTACACCTCCAAATTCCCAATACCTGGAAGTGGCCACCCCATGTCCACACCATATTGTCTCCAGGCAAGAGAAGAGGTGATAGAGACTCCAGGCTGCATCCAACTCAGCACATCCTGAAGCTGTGGGCAGGGATAGAGGTATAAAGACCACAGTACTTGATACAACCACCCCACACTCTGCTCTTACATGTTTTGCCCCAATGAAACCTGCTGTGCCTGCGGTGTAGGCAGTGCTTTCTCCAGCTGACACAAGTACTCAAAAAGCAGCTTTTCCATGGCAGCCAGAAAGGGTTCCCCATATTCTTGTTCAAGTTCCTGCAGCGGGGGAGAGTAGGAGATCAAAAGTGGGTTAGTGGCCAGGCATGGTGGCTCACGCCTGTAATCCTGGCACTTTGGGAGGCCGAGGTGGGAGGATCACTTGAGGTCAGGAGTTCGAGACCAGCCTGGCCAACATGGTGAAACCCCCATCTCTACTAAAATACAAAAATTAGCTGGGCATCTATAATACCAGTTATTCAGGAGGCTGAGGCAGGAGAACCGCTTGAACCTGGGAGGCAGAGGTTGCAGTGCGCTGAGACTGTGCCACCGCACTCCAGCCTGGGCGACAAAGCGAGACTCCCTCTCAAAAAAAAAGTGGGTTAGAGAAAATAGTCACATAATAGCCTTCAAACCAGTCTCACCTGCAGCTTCGAGGCCAAATCCACAGGAACCTCTGACAGCTGCTTCACCTGCTGGCAAAAAGTCTCCTGTGCCTCCAAAATCTTCCTCAGATCCTGCTTTGTCTGTTGAGGATACAGAAGAGAAGTTAACACCAACATCCAGTAGACAGGAGGAGCAACTTTGCTGCACCAAGTTGAACTGGGGTCAGGGCTTGTTCCGGGGATTACTCACAGCCTTGGGATCCCGCACTCTAGGTCCAGATTCTGGAAAGTGGTGATTCAGGGTTTTCAGGACTTGGGCCCAAGGCCGGCCCTGCAGGATCAGCTCCACCACCACCTGTACGGTACTGAATTCAGAATCCCCACTTCGGGGCAAGCTGACCTTTTCCAACTAGTCTCATCCCCAAGATGTGGGCCCTTGTCAGGTGCTCGCATCCCGCCCCTTTCTTTCCCCTTCCAGGTCCTACTTGCTCCAATACCTTGGCCTTTAGGCCCATACAAAGGCGTTCGTGGTGCCGGTAGCGAACCAAGCCAGGGGCAACAGCGCGCAGAGATCGCAGAAACTCCAGTACTCGGGGAAAATGTTCCACACAGCGTCCGCGCACAACCTGCCAGCTAGCTGCGGCGGCGAAGCGTAGAGCTGCAGGACCGGCCCCCGGGGGCGTAGCCATGGTCGGCGGGCTCCGCCCTGAGGCGGTCCCTCCAGGTTCCTCACCCGGATGGGTGAGGCTTTCCGATCACTCCTAGGGGCGGGGCTTCTGGCAACACTCTGTGGCTCGGGTTTGTCGGCTCTGGGTACCTCGCGATCCGACTCGGCTCCCTTCCATAGGTCCCCAGAATTCTGGGGGAGGGGGTCTTCTGGCTTGGGCTGGAGGAGCCTGAGTGGAAAAGCTGGCCGTCCCAGTGGTACTGGGTCTCTCAGCTTTAAACGCCGCCTCTGTCTCGAGCCCGAGGGTGCCTCACTTCCGACTACGCTACTAGCTTCCCTTGCCCCGGAAAAGGCCGGTAAGAGGGAGCCAATGGGTGGCCACAGAGGGAACTGTGACGGTGCGTCAGAAGGCCACGCCCCAGCGGATCTGGCGCTGCCTGCTCTCTGCTCCCTGCGCCCTCTGCCGGTTGACTTGAATTGGCCGCTGAGGCTGTTGTGGCCGCTCGTCTGGGTCCTTCCAGCCTCGATTTCTTCTGCGGAGAAGCCCCGTCACTCCCCTGAGGCTCGACTTCCTAGTCTGTGAAACGAGGATTGTGCCACCGCCTCTTCCTACTGTCTTCACCCGGCGAAATTCAGTTCCTTAAATCCCAGACCCGAGCCGGCGTCTACAAAGCCTTCCCCTGCGCGCGTCGCTTCCAGTAGGAATTCGACTGTTCCTTTTATAAAACGGAAGAGGGCTCCCGCCCTTAAAAAGTAAAATACAGGCCGGGCGTGGTGGCTTGTGTCTAATCCCAGCGCTCTGAGAGGCCGAGTCAAGAGGGTCACTTAAGCCCAGGAGCTCCAGACCAGCCTGGGCGACATGGTGAATGAAACCCCGTCTCTGCTAAAAATACAAAAATTAGCCGGGCGTGGTGGCAGGCGCCTGTAAATCCCAGCTACTCGGGAGGCCAAGGCCAGGAGACGGGAGGTGGCAGTGAGCCGTGATCTTGCCTCTGCATTACAGCCTGGGGGACAGAGGGACAATCCCTCAAAAAAAAAAAAAAAAG
>NW_016809758.1:228104-232536 GCF_001698545.2 Rhinopithecus bieti
CNNCCTGGCTTCCTGGCCCTAGGAGGTAATAATGATAGTCTCAGGGGGTCCATGTAGCAATCCAAGCAATTCCTGAGGTGAGAGCAAGCAAAGAGGATAGGATGAAGGGAAGGGAGGCAAAGAATGTGCTCCTAGTAAAGAGAAGCAACTCTGTTCCACTCACTCCTTTTGCTCTGTGGCAGGCAAGTCAACTGGGTTCTCCTTCAGAGCCCTTCCCCCCAGGGTCTGGCATGGACTCTTAGACTTCCCAGTGGAGGCTGCTCTTGTGCCCACGGCTAGGTCTGCTGTGTATATCGCATGTTCTTCCTTGCTCTCAGGCTTAGATATGACCTGGGTTGGTGAGCCCAGATTCCTAAAGGGAAACAGCATGACTGTGGGGCGCTCCTTATGGCCTCCCCTAGTGGACGCCCATTGGGACTGGACTCTTCTTCGGCCTAAAGGGGCCAGATTGAAGTGGCGGCCAGCTAGAGGTTCTAGGTGCGTCCTTGAAGATGGTCCCTGAGGAAGACATGGGCCAGGCTTGGCTTTTGGCAGAGGACTGTGGAGTGCTAGTCTTTGTTGCTGAGGAGGATTCTGTTCCATGGGCTCAGCCAGATTCACTGAGTCAGTAACAGAGCACTCTGAAAAGAAAATGAGGCCCCTTATAAAGAGAACAGATAGTAACAGAATAACTGGTTTCTTATGCCTGGAGCCCATGGAACTATTCCAATGGACTGCCTCAAAAGGTCTCATGCTAAACACTACACCTCCAAATTCCCAATACCTGGAAGTGGCCACCCCATGTCCACACCATATTGTCTCCAGGCAAGAGAAGAGGTGATAGAGACTCCAGGCTGCATCCAACTCAGCACATCCTGAAGCTGTGGGCAGGGATAGAGGTATAAAGACCACAGTACTTGATACAACCACCCCACACTCTGCTCTTACATGTTTTGCCCCAATGAAACCTGCTGTGCCTGCGGTGTAGGCAGTGCTTTCTCCAGCTGACACAAGTACTCAAAAGCAGCTTTTCCATGGCAGCCAGAAAGGGTTCCCCATATTCTTGTTCAAGTTCCTGCAGCGGGGAGAGTAGGAGATCAAAAGTGGGTTAGTGGCCAGGCATGGTGGCTCACGCCTGTAATCCTGGCACTTTGGGAGGCCGAGGTGGGAGGATCACTTGAGGTCAGGAGTTCGAGACCAGCCTGGCCAACATGGTGAAACCCCATCTCTACTAAAATACAAAATTAGCTGGGCATCTATAATACCAGTTATTCAGGAGGCTGAGGCAGGAGAACCGCTTGAACCTGGGAGGCAGAGGTTGCAGTGCGCTGAGACTGTGCCACCGCACTCCAGCCTGGGCGACAAAGCGAGACTCCCTCTCAAAAAAAAAGTGGGTTAGAGAAAATAGTCACATAATAGCCTTCAAACCAGTCTCACCTGCAGCTTCGAGGCCAAATCCACAGGAACCTCTGACAGCTGCTTCACCTGCTGGCAAAAGTCTCCTGTGCCTCCAAAATCTTCCTCAGATCCTGCTTTGTCTGTTGAGGATACAGAAGAGAAGTTAACACCAACATCCAGTAGACAGGAGGAGCAACTTTGCTGCACCAAGTTGAACTGGGGTCAGGGCTTGTTCCGGGGATTACTCACAGCCTTGGGATCCCGCACTCTAGGTCCAGATTCTGGAAAGTGGTGATTCAGGGTTTTCAGGACTTGGGCCCAAGGCCGGCCCTGCAGGATCAGCTCCACCACCACCTGTACGGTACTGAATTCAGAATCCCCACTTCGGGGCAAGCTGACCTTTTCCAACTAGTCTCATCCCCAAGATGTGGGCCCTTGTCAGGTGCTCGCATCCCGCCCCTTTCTTTCCCCTTCCAGGTCCTACTTGCTCCAATACCTTGGCCTTTAGGCCCATACAAAGGCGTTCGTGGTGCCGGTAGCGAACCAAGCCAGGGGCAACAGCGCGCAGAGATCGCAGAAACTCCAGTACTCGGGGAAAATGTTCCACACAGCGTCCGCGCACAACCTGCCAGCTAGCTGCGGCGGCGAAGCGTAGAGCTGCAGGACCGGCCCCGGGGCGTAGCCATGGTCGGCGGGCTCCGCCCTGAGGCGGTCCCTCCAGGTTCCTCACCCGGATGGGTGAGGCTTTCCGATCACTCCTAGGGGCGGGGCTTCTGGCAACACTCTGTGGCTCGGGTTTGTCGGCTCTGGGTACCTCGCGATCCGACTCGGCTCCCTTCCATAGGTCCCCAGAATTCTGGGGAGGGGTCTTCTGGCTTGGGCTGGAGGAGCCTGAGTGGAAAAGCTGGCCGTCCCAGTGGTACTGGGTCTCTCAGCTTTAAACGCCGCCTCTGTCTCGAGCCCGAGGGTGCCTCACTTCCGACTACGCTACTAGCTTCCCTTGCCCCGGAAAAGGCCGGTAAGAGGGAGCCAATGGGTGGCCACAGAGGGAACTGTGACGGTGCGTCAGAAGGCCACGCCCCAGCGGATCTGGCGCTGCCTGCTCTCTGCTCCCTGCGCCCTCTGCCGGTTGACTTGAATTGGCCGCTGAGGCTGTTGTGGCCGCTCGTCTGGGTCCTTCCAGCCTCGATTTCTTCTGCGGAGAAGCCCCGTCACTCCCCTGAGGCTCGACTTCCTAGTCTGTGAAACGAGGATTGTGCCACCGCCTCTTCCTACTGTCTTCACCCGGCGAAATTCAGTTCCTTAAATCCCAGACCCGAGCCGGCGTCTACAAAGCCTTCCCCTGCGCGCGTCGCTTCCAGTAGGAATTCGACTGTTCCTTTTATAAAACGGAAGAGGGCTCCCGCCCTTAAAAGTAAAATACAGGCCGGGCGTGGTGGCTTGTGTCTAATCCCAGCGCTCTGAGAGGCCGAGTCAAGAGGGTCACTTAAGCCCAGGAGCTCCAGACCAGCCTGGGCGACATGGTGAATGAAACCCCGTCTCTGCTAAAATACAAAATTAGCCGGGCGTGGTGGCAGGCGCCTGTAAATCCCAGCTACTCGGGAGGCCAAGGCCAGGAGACGGGAGGTGGCAGTGAGCCGTGATCTTGCCTCTGCATTACAGCCTGGGGACAGAGGGACAATCCCTCAAAAAAAAAAAAAAGGAAGAAGAAATAGAATACAGGCTTGGGGGGCGGGGCACGGTGAGATTACACCTGTAATCCCAACACTTTGGGAGGCCTAGACGGGAGGATCGATCCGCTTGAGCCCAGGAGTTCCAGACCAGACTGGGTCACATGGTGAGACTCGACTGAAAATAAAAAAAACTAGCCGGGCGTAGTGGCACGTCTGTAGTCCCAGCTACTCAGGGGGCTGAGGTGGGAGGATTGTTTGAGCCAGGGAGGTTGAGACTTCAGTGACTGCACTCCAGCCTGAGTGATAGAGTGAGATGGGGTCTCTCTCTCTCACACACACACACACACACACACACACACACACACACATTACATGGTTTCTTGTTTTAGGATTCTGTTGTGCACTGAACTTGTCAGCCCCTTAATGTAATTGACTGCTCTCCTTGACTGTCTCTTTGTCATCATCCTTCCTGGTGCCTCTCATTTCCATCAGCAAGCACAGAACCTAACACACAGCTTACACTCCTTAGTTGTTGGCTGGATTAGTTGCCTGCCTTGACCACTTTACAAGGATTTAGTGAAACTGCTCCGTCTTTAGCCCATGTCTTCCATTCCCAGAGATAATGGTTCACACATCCTTGTCTCCGCCCCAGATGAGTCTCAGCTGATCCGCCCATTCGACTGTGAAGGGGTGGCCTGCCCCTCCACACCTGTGGGTGTTTCTCGTTAGGTGGAACGAGAGACTTGAGAAAAGAAATAAGACACAGAGACAAAGTATAGAGAAAGAAAAGCGGGGCCCAGGGGACCAGCGCTCAGCTTACAGAGGACCCACGCCAGCCCGGTCTCTGAGTTCCCTTAGTATTTATTGATAATTATCTTTACCATCTAAAAGATAAGGGAGTAAATCAGCAGTAAGACATACAGATAAAGATCTCTGTGACCTGAATAAGTTCAAGGAAAATGCTGTGCCTTGAGATGCATATGCAAACCTCTCCATAAACCTTTTAGCAGTATTGCTCCAGCAAATCCCACCTTATTCCTAAAGGCGGTTTTCTCTTTGCTCAGTAAACAAAGCACACAATGGATTTTACACGGAGATGTTCCATTGCCCAGGGACGGGCAGGAGACAAATGTTTTTCTCCTACTTGAGATTTAAGAGAATGGTGATGACCTTTAACCACAAGCAGCCTTTAGGCACTTGTTTAACAAAGCACATTCTGTACAGCCCAAAATCCATTAAACCTTAAGTCACCACAGCACATGTCTCTTGCAAGGACAAGGTTGGGGGTAGGGTCACAGATTAACAGCATCTCAAATACAGAACCAAATGGAGTCTCTTAAATCTACTTCTTTCTATATAGACACAGTAACAGGCTGACCTCT
>NW_016809758.1:232597-278631 GCF_001698545.2 Rhinopithecus bieti
TTTTTTTTTTTGAGATGGAGTCTCACTCTGTCACCCAGGCTGGAGTGCAGTGGCGTGATCTCAGCTGACTGCAAGCTCCGTCTCCCGGGTTTACGCCATTCTCCTGCCTCAGCCTCCCGAGTAGCTGGGACTACAGGCGCCTGCCACCACGCCCGGCTTATTTTTTGTATTTTTAGTAGAGACGGGGTTTCACCGTGGTCTTGATCTCCTGACCTCGTGATCCGCCCGCCTCAGCCTCCCACAGTGCTGGGATTACAGGCGTGAGCCACCACGCCCGGCTTTTTTTTTTTATTTTTTGGAGGTGGGGAGACCGTCTTGCTCTGTTGCTCAGGCTGGAGTACAGTGATCTTGGCTCACTGCAACCTCTGCCTCCTGGGCTCAAGTGATCCTGCTGCCTTAGCCTCCCGAGTAGCTGGGGCTACAGGCATGCACCACCATGCCTGGCTCATTTTTTTCTATTTTTTTGTAGAGCCAAGTCTACGTTGTCCAGGCTGGTCTCGAATTCCTGGACTCAAGCCATCTTCCCACCTCGGCCTCCCAAAGTGTTGGGATCACAGACATGAGCCACTGCACACAGTCCTCAGCTAATTTTTTAAAAAATATTTTTTGGGTGCTGACAAGTTGATGGGTGCAGCACACCAACATGGCACAAGTATACATATGTAACAAACCTGCACGTTGTGCACATGTACCCTAGAACTTAAAGTATAATTTAAAAAATATATATTTTTTGGTGGGTGTGGTGGCTCATGCCTGTAATCCCAGCACTTTGGGAGGCTGAAGTGGGAGGATCACTTGAGGCCAGGAGTTTGAGACCAGCCTGGGCCACACAGTGAGACCCTGACTCTACAAAATAAAAAGAAAAATGTGTATTGTAGAGAAGGGGTCTCTCTGTGTTGCCCAGCTTGGTCTATCTTCATTTTTTGTTTTTGGTGTTTATCCTGCTTGGTATTCTCTGAGGTTCCTGGATCTGTGTTTTGTGTCTATCATTAATTTGGGGAAATTCTCAGTCATTATTGCCACATTTCTTCCGTTCCTTTGTTTTTTTCTCTGCCATTCTGATTATGTGTATGCTACACCTTCTCTAATTGTCCTAGAATATCTTGGATATTCTGTTTTCTTTTTTTTTTTTTCTCATTGCATTTCAGCTTTGGAAATTTCTGTTGACATTTCTTCAAGCGCACCATGTTCTTTGGATGTGTCCAGTCTATTTATGAGCCCATCACAGGCATTCTTCATTTCTGTTACAGTGGGTTTTTTTGTTTGTTTGTTTTTTGAGACAGTGTCTCGCTTTGTTGCTCAGGTTGGAGTGCAGTGGCTCAATATCAGCTCACTGCAAACTGTGCCTCCCAAGTTCAAGTGATTCTGGTGCCTCAGCCTCCCAAGTAGGTGGGACTACAGGTCATATGCCACCACGCCCGGCTAATTTTTGTTTTAGTACAGATGGGGTTTTGCCATGTTGCCCAGGCTGGTCTCGAACTCCTGACCTCAAGTGATCCACCTGCCATGGCCTCCCCAAGTGCTAGGATTACAGGTGTGAGCCACCATGCCTGGCTGAATTATTCATTTTCAGTTGCTGTCTCTGTGTAGCTGACTTATTGGGAGTCCAAGGCAGGTGGATTGCTTGAGTCCAGGAGTTTGAGACCAACCTGGGCAAAATGGCAAGACCCCCATCTCTACAAAAAAAATTTTTTTAAACTAGCCAGGGTTAGATATACACACCTATAACCCCAGTTACTCAGGAGGCTGATGTAGAAGGATTGCCTGAGCCCAGGAGGTTGAGGTTGCAGTGAGCTATAATCCAGCCTGGTTGCAAGGAACTGCACTCCAGCCTGGGCAACAGAGTGAGAACGAAGGCAATGGATGTATTTCAAAATGGCTACTTTCCTCTTCCCTCTGCCAGAATCACGGGGCGGGAGGTGGGGATGGGGTGGGGTGGGGCGGGGGGTTCTCCAGTTTTCACTGTGGGATCCTGGTAAAACTTGTGGCCATGTGCCATGGCTCACACCTAGGATTGCTTGAGGCTAGGAGTTCAAGACCAGTCAGGGCAACTTAGACCTTGTCTCTACAAATAAAAAAAATCTAAAAGCTAGCCAGGCGACCAGACGCAGTGGCTCACACCTGTAATCCCAGCACTTCGGGAGGCTGAGGTGGGTGGGTCACAAGGTCAAGAAATCAAGACCATCCTGGCTAACATGGTGAAACTCCGTCTCTACTAAAAATACAAAAATTAGCTGGGCATGGTGGCACGCACCTGTAATCCCAGGTACTCAGGAGGCTGAGGCAGAAGAATCACTTGAACCTGGGAGGCAGAGGTTGCAGTGAGCCGAGATCGCGCCACTGCAAGATCTGCCTGGTGACAGAGTGAAACTCCATCTCAAAAAAAAAAAAAAAAAAAAAAGCCAGGCATGGGCTAAAGACACCTGTAGTCCTAGCTACTTGGGCTGAGGCAGGAGGATTGCTTGAGCCCAGGAGTTGGAGGCTGCAGTGAGCTGTGATTGCACCACTGCATTCCAGCCTGGGTAAAACAAAAACAAGAAACAAAAAATAAAAAACAAAACCAAAAAAAGGGTAGGGTCCCCTAAGAATGGGAATGGGACCCCTAGATTTTTTCTTTTCTTTTTTTTTTTTTTTGAGACAATCTCACTCTGTAGCCCAGGCTGGAGTGCAGTGTTGTGATCTCGGCTTACTGCAGCCTCAACCTCCCCAGGCTCAGGTGATCCACCTCAGCCTCCAGAGTAGCTGGCATTACAGGTATGTGCCACCACACCCGGCTACTTTTTGTCTTTTTTGTAGAAATCAGGTTTTGCCATGTTGCCCAAGCTGGTCTTGAACCCTTGAGCTCAGTGATCTGCTCGCCTCAGCCTCACGAAGTGCTGGGATTACAAGCATAAGCCACCATGCCCGGCCATTATAGAGTTTTTAGCTCACAAATTTTCCACCCTAAGCCTCCAGCTATGAGTCAATTACACTTTAAGTTTTCCTACCCTGGTACTGGCTCCCCAGAAGTTTCTATTTTTGGGCTTCTGCTGTTAAGTTGTGATTCTCTGTATCTGCTTTTTTGTCTCTCCAGTTTTAGGGGCAGGAGTTTGCCCTGTGCCCTCAATTCTCTGATAAATCCAACAAGAGTTATTAACTTTCAATTTGTTCAGCATTTTTCTTGTGAGGACAGGAGTGAGGACTCCCAAGCTTGTTACAGGCCGGACTAAAACCTCCACCTCCTGGGTTCAAGCAATTCTCCTGTCTCAGCCTCTCAAATAGCTGGGATTACAGGCATATGCCACCATGCCTGGCTGTTTTTTTGTTTTTTGTTTTTTTTTTTTATTTTTAGTAGAGACAGGGTTTCACTATATTGGCCAGGCTGCTCTCGAACTCCTGACCTTGTGATTCGCCTGCCTTGGCCTCCCAAAGTGCTGAGATTATAGGCGTGAGCCACCATGCGCGGCCTATCTTCCCTTTTATAATATGGTCTTCCTCCTGGGCTTCGAATTTCTGTGCATGTCAACCTCTGTTCATGGCACCCATTAGTCAGAAATGCAGGCACCACCCTTATCTCTGCCCTCCCTCCTCTCCAAATTCAATCTATTACCAAGTCTCATCAGTTCTATTTCCTATACAACCTTCAAACCCACCCCCCCTTTTTTCCCCATTCGTACTACTTCTACCCTAATTCAGGTTCTCCTGTCTCTCATCCCAAGAGGACTCTAGTCTTCCTACCTCCAGCCCAACACTTCTAATTTCTTTTCTATGTTGCTTTCATCGTGAATCATGTGAAATGCAAAACTGATCATATCGTCTCTAATTGAAAGCTCCCCCTTACTTTCAGAAGGAAGTCCAAACTCCTAAATATGGCAAAAGGATTTTTAATGAACTGGCCCAAGCTTACCTCTTCAAGCACATCCCTTGCCACTTTGTACTCATCATGTACCCATATGCCAGTCCTCATCCAGCTGTCTGCATTTTCCAAATATGCTGTGTTGTCTCGCATGTCTGTGCTTTACACGTGGTGGGTGATTCCTCTGTCCTTTGCCTCTTGGACTTGACTTTTTCTCATCTTTCATGGGTCATCTGGTAATCACTTTCATGAAGCCTTTCTGTATCAGCCCAGGCAGAATCACAGTTCTCTGGGCCCCTCGGCATCCTGAACATCCCTCTACTACCATGCAGAACGTATCTCATAAGGTTGTTGTAAGGATTAAATGAATTCATAAATATAAAGTGCTTGAAGCCTGGCTCCTGGTAAGTGTGTCATATGCATTTACTGTATTTAGAATGTTTACATATCTGCCACCCCCACTGGACAGGAGCACCTTAAGGGAAGGGCTTGTTTCTTCTTGTGCATGTTACACTACTGATGCCTCAAGGTATGCACCTTGTTCATGTGTTTATAGCTAGTAGGAACAGCTCAATTTTAGCTCTCTTTTTCCTGGCCCATGAGCCCTTTGTCTTGAAGGCCTTCTAAACTTAAGGGTTCAAGAAGACATGTGTTCAGGACCAGAATATCAGGTACATGATTTCATGGCTACTCCTGGCCCAAGAAAAACGTAGGCAGTGGGAATGCAGAAAAAAGAACAACTGAAAAGAAAAATGAAAGGGCGTTGTTCTTGATCTTTAGTATACACAGGAGTCAAACTCTTGGTGAGTCTGTTCTGGGCCTCTACCACAGGGATTCTGACACATGAAGTCTATGCTAGGGCTCATATATCTGGATTATTAATAAACATCTGAGTGATTGTAATAGAGGTGGTCTAGACACTACACTTGAAAAACCCTGAGGTAAAGGAACAGTTTCATTCAAACCAAAGCCAAAATCCTCTAAAACTCATCTACAGGAAAATTTCCAGGTAGAAGAGAGTTATACAAAGAATATCAACTCTGTCTTTCTGAGCCTCAACTTCCCTTGTGCTTCCCTCTCTCTGGTGAGGGATACCAGCCCTTGTCAGTGGATGATACAGAAAGGCCATGTGCAGCCCTGGGACAGACCATAGTTCCATCCGTCTTGGTGTGGCATGGACTGAAAGATGGACAGAGCAGCAGCTTCATTAAAAAACAGTTTATTAGCATCTGTGCCCCTAGTGCAAATGAAGACTGACTCCCTCTCCAGGAGCTCTGGACTCCCCACCTGAGCTCCTGGGGAGCTGCTCTGTAGTGTGCCCCCATCTTGGGGCAGTGTCCTTGCTCATCTGACTCCAGTCTGATTGCTCCTGACACAGGGCTAAGCTCCACCTCGAGATGCCATAGGGATGGTCTCTCCCAAGTGACTGTCACCTCCAGCATCTGAGAAGAAGCCCCTGGCCCCAGGGGCTGGGGCCACATCCACCTGGATGACACCATGCACCTGGGAGAGCTGCGGGCTGTCCAAGCTGGCAATGAGCTGGCGGGGGCCTGGTCGCACAGGCACAAACGTCTGGCGCAGTGTCACTGTTTCATTGCCTCCGATGTCCCTGTGGGCAGAGACAAGGTCATGGGCCTGGAGTAATTGGGGGTGGAGTGGGGAGTAAGAGCTGATCCAGGGCAGTCAGGAGGAAGAAGCAGGAGGTGGACCCATTCAGACAATTTCAGGCTAACCTGAAATTTCCACACCCAAGACCAGGAGCCCCAGGGCACCTCTGCATAGCCAGCTCAGCAGCCACCCACCAGCTGCCTGTGCTGGAACTCTCCCCATCGTCTGGGACTCCTTCCTCCCTACTCCCACATCCACCTGGACAAAGACTGCTGATGCCACCGCAGAGGCCTCTCATGCCATCCCCTCCATCACCACTGCTCCTGCCCCAGACAGAACATCCTCATCTCACCTGGGGTTTCCAAAACCAAGAAAACTTCAAAATGAGACTTTGGAGGCCCAACACAATATTTTCAAATACTTCCAGTTTTGACAAGAGCATAGGTTGAAGAAAAGTAATTATTCTCTGCTATGATCATCGTTCCAAAGAACAAAAGAGCATTTTCACACACAAAAACATTAAAAGGATGTTATCTTCGGAGAAAAAGGAAAATCCTCCCCAAGAACAGACAACAGACATCTTTAAATGGACATAAACCCTTGTGTGTGTGTGTGTGTGTGTGTGTGTGTGTGTGTGTGTGTGTCTGAGAGAGACAGGCGGGTGGACAAACCACACACACACACACATACGCACACACCAGTGTTTTCATTTTCTCCTTTCCACTTGGGCCTCTGAAAAATTGATTCCCAGACCTCCCCTGGGAATCATGATTTCACTTGTCCTCTAATGGGACTCCTTGCCTCCCATCCCACTTTTGTATTCTGTTCTGCTAACCACTCAGAGGTGAACTAAATCCTTCAAGAATTTAGTGCTCCTTTGGTGCTTGTGGCATGAGATCCTGGCCCTCTAACCTGACACACAGGCTCACTCTGACTCAGCCCCTGCTACTTGCACAGCCTCATCATCCCCCACCATTCCTCCTGCTGAGCAGCCCTACTGAATGCCGTCTTCCCCAGACTCACCTCCACAGTCATGCTTTGCAGTCTTCGCCTTGTGTGGAATGAGCACCCAGCTCTGCCTCCCCACCCTGGGCATCCTTGTGAAGGCCTAGTTTTCCTCCAAGGCCTGGCACACCACTTCCTCAGTGATGGCTCCCCTGAGCACCTCTTGCCTCTAGGAAAAGGAACCTCACCCTTCTCTGAGCTCCTCCAGCAATCTGAACATTTTCATTTTATACACCGAACATGATTGCATTTATATTGCATTTGCTCGTGCCTGTGGGAATTTGTCCTTCCTGCCTTTGCCTAAACCTCACCTCTGGTGCCCTATTCAACCCAAGCCTGCTGTTGGGGACCCTTTCCAGACACAGAACCTGTGCAGTCACTGTTGTCCTCTTAGAGAATGAGCTAACATCCCTAACTCCAAGGATGAGTTCTTTTCAGGGCAAAGCATTTGTCTTGGAGCCTGGTTCAGAGGGGTTTCCCGTGACTACTCTATGCCCTTTTCTACCACTTGTTAGCTGTGAGGCTTAGGAGAAGCTATTTAACTTCTCTGTTCTTCACTTTCCGGGTCATAAAATGGAAGTGAAAGTAAAAGGAGGAGTGGGATCTGATTATCCTGAAAGTGCTTCTGAACTCCCTGAAGGAGGGAGGCAGGGATATATAATTGAATGTAGTATGATAGGAAGTCTATAAATTAAGTCTATAATTTAATGGCTAGGCTATGTCCTGACTGCTTACAAATTTGCATTCTTAATTTTTGCTAACTTTTTCAAAGATACAAGATTCAAGGTTGTTCAAGCTCAGACCAGCCCTCAGAAGTCTATTTATACCTTAATTGAACTGTAATATTTCAGAAAGTAAACTTTACATTGCAATAACTGATTATTTTCAAGAGAAACTGTTTTCTAGGTGGAAATGTCAAGATCTCTCCCTCTCCTGGTCTCAGTGTGAGGTGAGGACTTTACCACACCTCTTTTGTGAGTTGAAGCTGAGTACAAGCCATCTGCTAAAGCTGGGATGTTCCTGAAACTGAGTGTGGGTCATGAAACCAACTCCCCGACAAGGATACCAGAACTTAGACATTGAAATGAGCATTGTCCAATTGTGTACTTGTTCAATCATATTGCCTAGGTTTGAAATATTTTTAAAACTCCTCCTGGACTCTTCTTCAGAGCCATTTAAACCATATGCACACACACGTGTGCTCAGTGACGCAACCGTCAGCCTGTCCTTCCTTCCACAGCATGCCTCGGTTCTGCTGGAAAAGGGCAGTTACCCACCTGTTCGCTTATCTTATTAATTAGTCTTAGCTCTTGATGACTTCAGGTCTCTCTGCAAAGTCAAATCTACCCCTAAGAAGGCAGACTGACCACTCTGAGGACATTCTAGAGAATATGATTCAGACTCTGAGGGAAATTCCCAGGAAGGGTTTGGAACAGACTTCCAGCCTCCCTGGTGACTGCTTTTGGTGGTGACAACAGCCATCTGGAGGAGTGAGTTCTGGAATGTTTATTAAGTGGCCAGTCACCACACTGGGGTGGCACACCTTATGCTGTAATGGGGTTCCATGCCACAGCCTTTGATGTGCAAATGAGAGGCAAAGTACACCCATCTTGGAATCTTATGTATCTGAACCAACAGCTCAGCGATGTCCCCCTGGAGGCTCCCAGTTGTACTGGAGGCTCAGTTCTGGACTCACAGCAGCTAAGGAGCCACAGACTGTCCAGGGAGGATCTGCCTTAAGAAAACATCATCCAACCCTATCTTTTACTGTAGGTAGACTCACACAAACTCTACAGGTAAAGACAGGGAACAGGTCCCCCAACACTCAGCCCAGTGTCCCTTTCCTTACTTCCAGGCAGGGCCAAGAGGCAAAGGCCTGGTGGGGCTGCTGAGGCAAGTCCAGCTCTGGGGATGCCTTAGGACGAGGAAGTCCCCCCCCACCACCATGTGCGGGTGTGAGTAAGAGATGTCTGCCGGGCAAGACGAGCAAAGCAGGCTATCCGGGGGGTTCAGGCTCTGTTCACTGAGCTGCCAGAGACCCTGGTAGGGTGACATGAGGAAAGCCCTCCTTTGTGACACATCATAGCATTCCCAGGGGCCCAGGCTGGGGCAAAGATCAACATAGCTGCCTCCTCCGCTTTGGCCTAACAGCAAAGGTGGCGGCCACCACCAGGAGAGCTGCGAGGGAGGGGTGGGCAGGGGGTCCTCTGCTTTCTCCCCTCAGTTTCCCCACCACAAGCCATTGTTCTTTCTCAGGAGCTGTCTGTCTGAAGGTGAAGCCTGCCCCTGTCCCAGAAGGCTGATCTAGAAGGCCAGGCTCTGGCCTGCTCTGCTTTCCCTCTGTGCTTTTCCTAGGGAGGGACAGGGCAGTACGTGTGAGTCTATATCGAAGACGACAGCCACAGGCCCAGGAACGCAGCATGTGTGTGCCCTCACTGCACCCAGGGGCTTGCCCAGCCCAGGATCAGGCCCAGACGGCTGGGTAAGGGCCTGAGGGATGGGATTCTCTCCTCTGGAATTGCTACTTGGCCCTCATGGAACAAAACAAGCAATGAGCTTGAGAGCCTATGCATGGTATGCACCACAGTGGGTAGAGCAGAGTTTGCCCCTTACGAGCTGTGAGACCAAGTGAGACGTGACCGCCAGCTTCTCCATCTGGAAGTGGGGGTGATAATGGCAATAATAAAAATAATAACTACCAATGGAGCACTAACTTTGTGCCAAGCAATGCACTAAACAACCCTAGGTCCAGGGGCTATTGCTATCCCTGCTTTATAGATGAGCACACTGAGGCTTGAAGGAGAGAAACCGCTTGCCCAAGGGCATATAGCCAGTAAGTGCTAGAGCTGGGACCTGAACCCATATCCTTAGGGTTCCAAAACTTTGCTTGTGTGTGTGTGTGTGTGTGTGTGTGTGTGTGTGTGAGAGAGAGAGAGAGAGAGAGAGAGAGAGAGAAACAGAGACACATGGTCTCACTGTCGCCCAGGCTGGAGTGCAGTGGCACAAACATGGCTCACTTCAGCCTCAACCTCCCCAGGCTCAGGTGATCCTCCCACCTTAGACTCCCAAGCAGCTGGGACAACAGACGCACATCACCACACCTGGTTAAGTTTTTAAAACTTTTTTGTAGAAACAGGGTTTCACCATGTTGCCCAGGCTGGTCTTCAACTCCTGGGCTCAAGTGATCCACTTACCTTGGCCTGCCAAAGTGCTGGGATTACAGGTGTGAGCCACCACACCTGGCCCAAAACTTTGCTTTTAATCATATGATGACCTTTAATTTTCTTTGTTTTGTTTTGTTTTTTTGACATGGAGTCTGCTTCTATCACCCAGGCTGGAATGCGGTGGCTCAATCTCAACTCACTGCAACCTATACTTCCTGGGTCCAAGCGGTTCTCCTGCCTCGGTCTCCCAAGTAGCTGGGATTACAGGTGCCTGCCACCAAACATGGCTAATTTTTTTACTTTAGTAGAGATGGAATTTTACCTTGGTGGCCAGGCTGGTCTCGAACTCCTGACCTCAAGTGATCTGCCTGCCTCAGTCTCCCAAAGTGCTGGGATTACAGGCGTGAGCCAGCGTACCTGGCCTTCTAATGTACTTAAAAGAGTT
This sequence comes from Rhinopithecus bieti, assembly GCF_001698545.2. NCBI lineage: Eukaryota > Metazoa > Chordata > Mammalia > Primates > Cercopithecidae > Rhinopithecus > Rhinopithecus bieti. Next base: position 242,655 of record NW_016809758.1, read on the forward strand.
TTTGTGTCCAAAGGAGATAATATTCCTGAAAGTGCCTGGTCAGTTCTTCAGTGCTAGGCAAATATTAGCAATGAGTTACTAACGATTCCTATGTGGTGCTTTTGCTCCCTAATTAGATAGTGAGGCAGGGCAAGGACACAGCACAGCACCAGGTGCCCAGGAGGTCTCCCTAAAGGCTGGTGGGACTGAGCTGGGTAGGGAGGTATTGCTAGCTGGCCCCAACCTGCTTGTTTGGGTCCTGACAGAACATACTTGTCCAGACAGAGAGGAAGCAAAGCTAGGAGTCAGGACAGCCTGTAGGGAAGGCCAGAGTGGCAGCAGGGGCAGGAGGAGAGGCAAGACTCACCCAACGTTAAGGATCTTGGGCCTCTGTAACCCAGAGCCCTCGAGCCGGAAGACGACATTGGTGAGGGTGACGGGAAGGGGGTTCTTGAAGACAATCTGTACTTCACACTCCTGGCCAACCACTGCTGCTCCCAGTAACTGAGAGAAAAAGAGGCCCATCACCCATGTCAGAGACCCTGGTCAAACACACGGGGACTGTACACTGCACCAGAGAGGGGAATCTGCTTAGAAGCAAAACCTCCCCGTGTCCCACATTTATCCTCCTGAGAGAAGACTCCCCAGAAGTCAGAGAAGAAACTCCAGCCTATTCCCCAACAAAGGCTGTCACAGAACCAGAGACATAAGATCCCATGCTACAGATGAGGAAACTGAGGCCCCAGAGCCAGTCCTTGACCTTCTCCTACAAAGGCTTATCAGGCCAGCCTGCTCCTGGCTTAGCGCCTGCCTCCAATGTCCTTATCCCCTGGCCTTCACTCTCTGACCACCCCTCACGCCCCAGCAAACTGCATTCACCGTGAGGGAGAGGTCTGGGGTACGCAGACGGAAGGTGTGCTGCTTGGCCAGCACCTGCCCGCTCTCCTTGACGTGGCCTGAGACGTTCAGCAGCATGGCCCCTTGGTCCACGAGGTGGGGCCGGTATTCCTTGTAGGCCACTGGCATGGTCACACGGTCCGCTGGTGAGAAGAGGCATGGCGTCACTGAGGCCTGCTTCCCCACATGCGGCTTCCCCCAGGGACTCCCCACTGCTCCTGGGGTTTCCATGTCCACAGCCCTGAGGTGCCCAGCCATCCAGGGGGCAGGGCTGGGTAAGGAGCACTTACAGGCCCCTGGTGCCAGCTCCACTTCCTTCTTGGTTTCCTTGAAGATGGTCCCAGTGACACCGGTATAGAAGGTGACTGAGAGGTAGAGGTGCAGTTTCACTGTGCGGCGGCTGCTGCTGTGATTGGTCAGCATGACCGAGACCATCAGATCCTGCCCCATCACCGCGTCCTGTGCCTCCACCTGCATGGCCACATCCTCCGCTGAGCCCCGGTTGGCGTACACATTGGGTTTGCTGCCGTGGGCTGTTGCTGTCTCTACTGCCTTCCGCTCCGCATCTGAACCTGGGGGTTGAAGGTCAAGGGTGAGGTCCAATTCCCACTTGGGTGGGCGAGCACTTGACAGGAACACTTGTCATGGGGCCCAGAGCTGGCTGGGTTGGGGGAATGGTACCTTCTGGGTGCTTATAGAGGTAGGTGATGTCCTCCCGCATGTTGGAGCCAATGGCCTTTGTGACAATGAGTGTGCCGATGGCCTTCTCCTCCACATACACAATCTTGAAGCTGCCATCGTCCTGCCGCTGCCAGTACACCTTGTCACTATTCACCTGTGGGAGGGGTGGGGATGAGCAGGAATGAGTGAGCCAGAGGGTCTGGGGGTGGCCTGACTCCCGGCCTCCTTCCCCTGATCCCAGGAGCTATGGAACAGGGCTTGGTCCCAAGGGTGGGAGCTTCCTGGCAGAGCCCAAGGGGAGACTTTCCAAGACGAGCCAGATGAGGCCTGAGTGCAGGGAAGAAGCTGGTCTGGGAAGCTCCTCTCAGAGCACTTTGGCAATAATAACAGTAATTCTTCACGCTCATTGGCTGATTTTACGACTAGTGAAGCAGTTTCATACCCATTATCTCTTTTGATCCTGAGTACAAGAAGCAAGGCAGCCTTGATTATCCCCTTTTACAGGTGAGGAAACTGACTTGAATAATGAGTGACTTGCCCAGGGTCGCACAGCTGGTCAGTCAGCGGTGAAGTCGGGACCAGAGAACCCACGACTGAAGCCCAAGAAGGCACCTGCAGCCCAGCCCTCACCTCAGCAAAAATGAAAGGCGTGTCATACTTCATGTAGACCAGGCCATTCTTGATGGACTCCACGGAGCAGGGGCCACAGCAGAAGATGCCTAGAGTGAGGTGGGACAAAGGCGAGAGATCTGAGAAGGCAGAGAGGGACCTTCAGATCCTGGGTGGGGTCCACACAGGGCCCCAGCCCCAGCCACTCAGGCCTGGTCCCACTGCCTGGTGGCCTCTGGAACAAGGCCATCAGCCCTCACCCAAACACTTGGGGGTCAGTTGACAGCCAGTGCAACACAGGTATGGAAAACAAAGAGAGAGTGGCTCCATTCGGCTGTCAATTCTCTTTCATCAGCCCAGGCTGCTCTGCTGGAGGACGGGGGCAAGGTACAGATGTGCAGACCAGCCTGCCTGATAACCAAGTCCCTGACACACTCTTTCATGGCTGACTGACACTGGATGTCCACCATCTGTGACCCCCAGAGGACAGGACCTCCTATCCTTTATCGTAACCAACCCAGAGTCTACAGTGGCCCTGCCTCATGGCCTTTGTGACAATGAGTGTGCTGATGGCCTTCTCCACATACACAATCTCGAAGCTGCCATCGTCCTGCCACTGCCAGTACACCTTGTCACTATTCACTTGTGGGGGGTGAATAGTGACACCACCGCCACCACCATTCCAGAGAGATGCGGAACAACCTTCAGCTCTGCAGCCTGCTGCCCTCTCTACTTGGGGGAGCTGGTGCGAAAAAGAGTCTGCCCTTATCATACTCAGGAGGCTGCCTAGAAGAGATAGGCTGACAGGAGGAGGCCTGACAGGAGAGGACAGAGTGGGAAGTAAGTACCATCCAACAGGAAAGAATCTTAGACAACACCTAACACTACACACTCCTTTACAGACGGGGAAACAGCAAGGCGAAGTGCATGCCAGGATCTCACAAGACAGGAAGTGCAGGGAGAATGAAAGGAGCTAAGACTTTTTGAGTAGCTACTATGCTTCTGGCATGCTGCTGGTCCCTTCAGATAGAGAATTTCTCATTTAATCCTCCCAATCACCCTATGTGGTATCTATTATCCCCAAATTACATCCAAACCACCAAAGCCGTAAAGTGCGAGGTGCTTGCCCAAGCGCATACATCTGAGAAGTGATCAGGCTGGGATCAAGCCCCAGTCTGGCTGGCCCCAAGCCCCCTGCCTGATGTCCACCCCACCACTTCCCAGAGTTGGAGGCCAGAGCTCAGATCTGCCAGTGTCTGGGCCAGGCTGTTTCAGCATCAGAGGCATCACTGGGTTGCACAGCTCAGGGGGCTGTGTTCACATACCTGAGTGAGAGGGAGGGCGCTGGGAAGAGGCCAGGGGAGGAATGTAGGCTAGGGAGGACTCTCTGACCTGGGGTGAGTAAGGGAGAGGCTGGACAGAAGGCAACTGGCAGGGCAGGCCTCATGGCCTGCGGCTGGTGTATCACGCTAGGAAGGGGTGGGAGTTTGTTTGAGAACAGAGTGTATGGTAGTTCTAATTTCTGCAGAAACACATGTATGTGGACACAGAAAAGAGACCCGTGGGTTATATCAATGGTAATCATGTATTAAGGCAGGGTCATAAGGGCTATTTTCTTCTTTGAACCTATCTGAGCCCTGACTTTTTTCTATACTGTATATATAATTCACAGTGAGCAATAGAACAGACAGGAAGGAACTTGGTGAAAGCAAGAATATGTGTTTAAAAGGACTGGACTTGTTCTGTTGCTGACCTACCACTCTGTGCCCCAGAGGACGTCACTCCATCTCTCTGGTCATCCTTTGGAGTGGGTCCCAAATCTGGCTGATCGTCAGAATCACCAGAAGAACTTTCAAAAATATACATTGTTAGCATCTATCCTTGGAAAGTCTAATGTATCAGGTTTGGGGTAGAACCTAGAAATTTACTTAAAAAAAATTTTTTTTTTTTGAGACGAAGTCTTGCTCTGTCACCCAGGCTGGAGTGCAGTGGCCGGATCTCAGCTCACTGCAAGCTCCGCCTCCCGGGTTCACACCATTCTCCTGCCTCAGCCTCCTGAGTAGCTGGGACTACAGGCGCCGCCACCTCTCCCGGCTAGTATTTTGTATTTTTAGTAGACATGGGGTTTCACCGTGTTAGCCAGGATGGTCTCGATCTCCTGACCTCGTGATCCGCCCGTCTTGGCCTCCCAAAGTGCTGGGATTACAAGCTTGAGCCACCGCACCCGGCTAAAAATATTTTTGAAAAAAAAACCCAAATACCTCCTGAGAGAGAATAGGGAACCTTTACATTTTGTGTTCTTCAATGCCACACTTTTTTTCCTTCCAAACATGTATTATTACTTATCAAAATGACTTTAAAAGGGTCCTTCAATTAATTATCTCCAGGATATGTAAGTTAAAAAGCAAGTAAGAATGGTGAATATGAATTCTCTTTCTCCAAATACTCTTACAGCTTTGAATTTTGAACCTCCCTTGTATATTAACCATTATAAATAAAATAAACCATTATAAATAAGTAAAATTTAGGCAAATAGAGCATTATACAGAAAGGTAAAAATAAACTAACATCCACATGGTGGTTCATCTGATAAACCCGTTTGAGAAGCCGTGGGGTTACAGGGCTTGGCTCTCCAGCCCAGCCCAGCACTGACACTCTGGACTGTGTTACTCAGCTGGGGGAGATGAGCAGGGGCATGGTAGGAAGTGGGGGGGCCCGGCTCACCACTGCTAGTCTCCTGGGGTGTGGCATCCACCACCTGCCACCCATCGAAGCCCGAGGGAAGATCTGGCCTCTTCATCCAACAGTCGTTCCACACATGGAAGTTCCTGGATGGACATGGAGGAGGGGCTGGGTCCGAGCCCCAGGGTCAGGAGTCCATGGTTTCCCCAGCCTCCCCTGCCCACCCTCCACCTCCAAAGCTCAGGTCACCATTCTTCAGCACAGATGGGCAGTCCACCCCAGCTCACCAGACAGAATCATGGTTCAGGTGCTCTAGGGGCTTCATGTTCTCATCGAAGTAGATGTCCATGGTAAGGGATGTGTCTGTGTCATGGGCGGAGTTGAAGTTGGTGACAGTACGGGTGGCCAGACCCAGGCAGCGCAGCACTGTGGCAGAGCGAAGGTTGGGGTTCAAGGCACGGGTTGGGGGCAAGTGAGGCATTGTGTCAGGAATATCGGGGGAGAAGGGCAACTAGGATTGCCAAGCTGGGCACAGACTGCCAGGGTCAGGGTCACCGGGGCCAGAAGGCCTTTGGGCTACAGAGCACTTGGGGTCGGGGAAGCTAGGCCACCTGCCTGGCTCAGTGCCTACCTGTCCCTTCTCCCTCCTTTCCCTTAGGCCTTTCTCTGTTGTTAACACTAATTAATGATAATTAAGACCAGCCTATCATCCACCCCCGCCTGCACCCTGCACTGTAGCCACAGCTGGGCAGGGCTGGATAAGCCTGGCTTTCCTCCCTTCTCCCTGTAGGGCCCGTGCCACTCCTGTCCCAGTCCCTCCACTACCTGTAGTGGTCACGCCAGCAAAGACCCAGCACTGGCCATATGGGACGGAATAGCCGGTGCGTAGATAGCTAAGCAGGATCTCCACGCTGCCCACCCACGCTGATGGGTTGGTGCCTCGGGAGTAATCACCAGACCAGTTCCCAATCAGGACTCCATTGTCATCCAGGGAGTTCACCTGCCCAGGACAGGATGAGACGGGGCTGAGGTGGAGGAGGGGCTCAGGACCTGCCATGTGGTCCTTAGCCCAGCCCTGACCCTGCAACCACCCCTTACCCCTAAATGCCTCAGGATCCAGACATCAGCCCGAGCTCCATCCAGCCCTTTCCTGAGCCACCTGCCCCCCTCCCACCCAGGCTCTGACACAGGAATGTGAATCCTGGGTGTGCCAAGTTTTGGGTTTGGCCCTGCATTCCACAGGAGCTGGGACAGGAGCCAGGAAAGGCGGGCTGTGGGGCAGGCAAGAGAGAGAAGAGGAGGGATACCCCTTCCTGAAGTATCCTTTGCAAGGGCAGGGACAAGGCTGGGTGTCCTCAAGGAATCCAGAAAGGGCAGGATGAGGGTGGAGGTGTGGCGAGGCAGCAGGCAAACACACAGTAGGACTCAGAGACATGAGGGTGCTCACCATGGCAGAGATGACCCGGGAGACACTGACTGGGTCTCCACGGCCTCCATATGGCATCCCCCGCCGGTCCAGGATGTATAGGCAGGCATCCAGCACCCCATGGTCAAACTGGAAGGAGGGATGGAGGGCAGAAGTGACAGCCTGAACCCTAGGCCAGCACCCTGCTCCAATACCCCAGCCACCACACCCACCCCAGCTCCCCTGGGTGCATGTGACCCTGGCCAGCTACATCATACCTGGCCGTAGTTCCACGTCCGCTCGCCAATCTGTGCTTCGGTCCCATAGTAAATTCTCCCAGACTCATTAAGCACATACTCCTGCCGCCAATCCTCATGGTCCACGTACACAATGTCCTCTGTGTCCCCAGAACACACAAAACTGGTTCCCTCCAGTTCTCTCCCTGGGCCTCACCTACTCCTGGCCAGTTCTGCAGGACTCATGTCCACAGAAGAAAATGCGGGGATGCCCCTAGCCTGACAGGACTGCCGCAGGAGAACAGGGGTGGCATGACAGATGGTAGAGGAGATTGGCCTTTGCCAGGGGCCTTCACCAGGAGAGGTGTGGCTGGCTGTGTGATCCTGGGCTGGCCACCTTTCTGCACCAGGCCTCGGTCCTCTCATCTGCTCAATGGGAGGCTGGCTTCTCCTGGGGTCAGGCACCTAGGCACCCTGCCGCATCTGAGGACAGGAAGACCTTCTCTGTCCTTCCCTCCCATCTACCCTCTGCTCCAGATCCCAGCTGCTCACCTGGGCACCAGGGGTTGAAAAGGATGTAGATCTCGTTGCGAGGGTCAAAGGGCAACTGGAACTCCCCAGCGTCTGACTGTGTGCGGACTGTGAACTGAAACTTGCCGATGATGGCGTTGGGGGAAGTGTGGACCCGTAGGTTCAGAGTCTGCCCACTGGCCTTGGTCACCTGGGCTTTCCAGCCTCCACTGCCCCCCTTGCCCACTGGGATGATCACATGCGTGCCCTTGCCCACCTCGGGGTTGTTTCCTAGAGTAGGAAATCAACAATTAGCTGGCGAGGCCTTCCTGAGGAGAGGGGATGGAACCTGGGACTTCTCCCAGCCCCACCCAAAATGTGTGTGAGCCACTGTGTATGTCCCTACATTGGGCCATCGTCTTATTCTCTGACAATCTCCCTCAGAGCAGTTCTGTCCCCACCCAATGCTTGCCCACATGTTAGGGCAGGGCCGCAGTCCAACATCCCAAATCTGTTCCCCTAACACTGAACTCTGAGGTGGGGAGGAGAGATGAGGGCTCTTGTCACCTTCTGCCTGCCTGTCACAGTGCCTGGGCCGGAGGGGCAGATCCACCTGCCCCGTATGAAAGGGCAGTCCTGATCCTGAAGGCCAACCCTACCTGCTCCCTGGGGCTGCAGGTTCTAGAGCCCAGGGCACCCCTGGTGAAGGTGGTAGGGGTTCCTGGGAAATTAGAGGGTGAGGTGGGCAAGGTTAGGCCCTAATCAAAGGGTAAAAGGAGTCGCCTGCCCCAGGCAGCAGCATAATCACCAGCCTGAGAAGTCAAGCTCCATCAAGCAACGCGGTGAGGGAGGCACCTGCCCTGGGTCATGGGGACAAAGGGACAGAAACAGAGGGAGACAGAATTGGCAGAGATGGGGGACGTGGAAGAAGAGAGGGAGAGAGAGAGAGAGAGAAGAGAGAACCAGCCGCATCCTGGGGAATGAGAACAGACGCAGAAAGGACAGAGCAGCAATGCCAAAGGAGGCACTGAGGCAGGCCTTGAAGAGGAGTACTCTGAGACCGATGCCCCAGGAGGCTTGAGGAGGATGGGCCTGGGAAAAACTGAAACACCAAGACCGTCTCTGAGACACACTCCCAGGGGCACACCCACACACTTGCACCTGCCTTATCTGGCAGAGGTGAGGAGTGGGGCAGGGAGGAGCCTAAAGACCTCTCTGACTCTAATGCCAGCCTCTCCCCACCAAACATAGGGCCTTCACCCTTCCCACTCCAAGTCCCACTGACCGATGAGTAACTCAAGGGTGATGCGATCAGAGGATTCATAGGTCCGGGACAGAAGGAGAAGCATGTGGAAAGGCTGCCCGCGACGTACTATCAGCTCATCGTATTCATACTCGTCTGTGTGGTGCTCTTGGCGGTTCTGGTCCGAGCGTGAGCTCAGCAAGTCCACACCGGTCACTACTAGCATGCCCTCTGCAAGGGCACAGCTCTGGGTCAGTGAAGGCCCATGGGGAGCCCAGGCCCTCATCATTAGCCTCCTATCCCCCCAGAAATGCCAGGATGAGTCTCTGGTCCCATTAAAGCCTTTCAGCTCTCAGCTGAGGAGGACAGACTGGCCTCACCTCGGATGGTGCCATCTCCAGCTGCATTGACACCACTGCCCCGGGAGCCAGGTCTTCGAGTCCCAGAGCTGGACCCTCGACCCCTGGAGTCAGAGGGTTCAGGTCCCCAGTCGTCATCTGCCACATTTCGGCATGAACAGCAGCCACAGCAGCGAGCCCAGAAGGAACGGCCTCCTCCTCCTCTGCGAAAGCGTCTGTCTGGCTCTGGCTCTGGCTCTGGAGAAGGCGTGGTAGGGGGCTGCAAGGGGTTGCCACCCCAACGGCCAACGTCGGAACGTGGCCCGTCCATCATGCCTGTTAGGAGGGGGGGGTGGGGGTGGCTCCTTAACCCAGGTAGCCCCAGCCAGCTGACCCAGAAACCCTCCATCCAGACAGCTGATTCGGTCCCAGCCCGATGACTGACACAATCCCACCTTGGCCCACAGATTCTCCAAAAACATCCAGAGACCCTCCCCGAAGACCATTCAGACTCACCCAGAGAAGCTTCTCACACTGCAGAGGAAAGCCTTCCCCTCACTCCCACCAAACCACATCCGAAAAACTGCCCAATGAAGAAACCCACTCAAGGATCCATCCCAGGAAATCCACATAGTTCCCTGCATGGACACTTGTCACAGCCTCAAGACCCAGCTGCACACACATCAGAGTGCTCCAGCATCCCTGGGCCTGGTCCCTCCACCTGCTGGCTCCACAGTCTAGAGGTGCACAATGCTGACAGCTTCTAGAACTCATTTGTTAGCAGAAATTTCCCAACTCAAGGTTCCTCACAAGACAGACAGGTGGCCCCAGGGTCTGGGGTCCTTGGCATTCCCAAGTCAGGGAAGACCCCACTTGGGGCTGCCAGAAGGGGTAGGGCATGGCAGGTGCCTGGAGCTGTGCCCAGTCCAGGGAAAGCAGAGCCTTGGTGTTGGGGAACAGCCTGGCTGGGCGGACAGGTACACAGTTGGCCCACACCCCACCTTGCTGGATCCCGGCACTGCCTCCGATAGTGTGGGCCGCCTGGGCTCAGCACCACAGTGCCTGTGGTGGCCCCTCACCTGGCAGCAGTGTTGGCAACCGCAGCACTGAGTCCCAGGGCTGAGATGGAACAGGTCAGGATGGATGGGACAGGCCTGGTAAGTGACTTATATGGGAGGGAGGGGCCAAACAGCTGTGAGGGGCGGAGGGAAGAGGCAAGGCCTCTGAGTGGGAAATGGGGAGAAGATGCTAGGGAGGGAGCAGGGGCGAGGTCTGTCTGGGCTTAGGCTGGGCTTTGGTGGGATCCACCTGTGTGATGGCCCCTGGCACCAGCCTGATTCCTGCCAGACTGGGCATGTGAGGAGCCCCTCCTCCCGGATGAAGAAGCTGCAAGGGCAGCGGGGCAGGCAGGTCCTTCCACCCACAGCCCTGTCTGGCCGACCTTCTGGTCCCAAGCTCAGGCTGCCTACCTCTGCTCTCACAGGCTCCTGCTACCGAGCTCCATGAAGCCCAAGCCGGGCTCAGCCCTATGAAACTGGCCCAGGGGCCTGGTGCTGGAACTCATCCTGCCCAGGGAGGTCCCGGGATACCAGGTTGCAGACTAGTGACATCAGCAGAGAGGCCTTCAGACTGGCTTTACCAGCTAACCCCTGACCTGCTGGCTCTACCAGATACTCTGACTCCCCGCACCCCCAAGTCTGTCCCTTCTTTCTCAGCTGCTCTACAGCCCCAGGCATGAGTGAGCTGCCCCTCAAGTTTGGGATTAGGGAGATCAGAGTAGGAGCAATCTCATTTCATGTCCCCCACCCCCACTGTAGCCTGGGGAGTTGGGGGAGGCTTACACCTTTCCACTCAGGCTTGGGTGGGAACTGAGACCCCCTTCCAGGGGTACAGAGTACCTTTCTCTCACTGAGAGGAGTCTCTGTTCATTTGGACTCGAGGATTCCCTTTTCTCCAACTTGGAATTCTTCCTGGGAATCCAGACCAACCGGCTCAGGCACCTGTGCTGTGTGCATCCTAACTCCACCCCGACACTGGGGAAACACCAAGGATGGCACAGAGGCGATCCCAAGGCAGAGAGGAGGAGGCTAGGCATCTTCAGGGAGGCTCTCCTTGGGTCTTGTCCTTGGGCCCGTCAGCCAGGGGCTTCTTCCTTCTTTCTTTCCTTCCCACTGGTGTCCCAGCTCTGCCCACGGGCCGCCGAGCAGAAGACAGTGAAAACAGGTTGACAAGAAGATACAAGGAAGCAGAATCCAGGAGGGGCTGTTTGGTGATGCATCAGGCAGGGAGGCGCCGTGGGGAGTGGGGACAGAGGCCCCAGGAACTGGCAGGGAGCCCTCCACACCCACACTGCCTTTTCTTGTCCAGCTCCAAGCACCAGAACCTGCCTGGGGGTGGGGGCAGGTGCCCCACCTCCAACAACCTCAGTAGACACACCATGGATATCAAACTTCCAGGCAGGTCAGCCAGAGGGCTTTGTGCAGGGGCTGGGTGTTTCTGCATCACTGCAGATACGGGAAGGGGCAGGGCCCTGGTTGTCCGGATGTGTGTGAGCACACGTGGACCCAGGCGGATCCCAGAGAACCAGGAGGATGCCTTTGTCACACTCTCTCCCTAGCTTTAATCAATCTTTCTCTCCCCACCCAGCCAGGTTTGAGTCAGTCCCCTCCCCCCACCACCACTCAGGACTGTCTAGGTCAGGACAGGGTGTGTACATGGTATGTGTTGGGGGACACCATGGGAGCAGACACTCAGCTCAGGACCTCAAGGAGCTGAGGCCAGGCCGCTGCCCAACCATTCCTTAGTGATACAGAAGCAAGAATATGAGTCTAGAATCCTAGACCAAGGGTAGAGACAACTTTGGTTTCAGTGCTGAAGCGCTCTGGCCAAGAACCATGGGCAAGTCTCAACAGCAGTTTCCTCATCAGAACACTGGGCCTAATAATCTCATCCCTGAGACTCTGTGAGGATCAAATGGTATCAAGTATTCTCAAAGGTACTTCAACCGTAGAATGCTACTCATGGGGACCGATACTGTGATTCAGGCAGGGCGGAGCAAGAGCACCCTGGCCCACTCCTGGGAACATGGAGCCCCTGAGCCTCCCGAGCTATGGTGAATGGGGGCCAGGGCACAGAGAACATCTGGAAGGTGCAGGGGTCATGGGAAAAACTTGTATGATGCTTCTAGCTGGAGAAACTCACAGTTGCTCTGTTCAGGCTCTGCTCAGCCAGAAGCAGAACCTGATCCCAAGCCCTGTTCCTGCTTGGAATCTAGACCCAGTCCCAGCCCCAACCCCAAACCAGAAGGTAAACACAAGCTCAGCCCTCACCCTGAATTCTGCCCCAGACACTGAGGCCTTGGCTCTCCCGGAGAGGAAACAACAGGATGGCGCAGAAAGAATGAGCTGACAACACCCCATGTCTCTTCCCTTTCTTTTCCAAAAATAAATGGCTGTAGTGATGAAGGTAGTGGTGTAGTGGTAGCAGTGACAACAGGTTGGTAGCCTGAGAGGGCCTCTCCATTCTTTATTCAGTCCCAATAAATTAAAGGGCAAGGGTAGGGGGCAGGGCCTCTTAGGTGAGGACGCTGCTAACTGAAGGCAGCAGTTCAGCCAGGTGCTCCAAGATGCCCATCGCTTGGCACAGTGGGTTACCCTGCAGGTTGAGGAGGACCAGCCTGGGGCAGGAGGCAAGAGGCTGGAGCGCTGCAGGTTGCTGGAGGCCTTGTGCAGGAGAGTCAAGGAAAGCTTGGCAGGTTCCTCCCCATTCATTTGCTCCTGTGTACCCTCAAGAGCTGGGGACTGTTGCCTGGAAGTCTGTTTGATGGGCATCTCATGTGCTCCCTGGAGGGAGTCAGGCTCCAGGCAGGGACTGCAAACATCTGCCCACAGGGTCAGCCAAGAAAGAATGAGCCGCAACACCCCAAGCAGACTGGTGTAGTATCAGGGAGTGGTGCAGGGTATGATAAGGTGGAAATCCAGCCTGGTCCAAAGAGACATTTACTATTCAGCAATGACCAAGGGCTGCTGAGTGAAGATACCAGTGTAAGGTTGCTCTAACTTCCAATTTTTAAGAGGGGAATCAGAACTCTAGATGTTTTTTAAAGTATGAAACTTCCTGATTTTCAAAAAACTACATGGACCTGAAGAACAGCTACAGGCTGCCCATTTGTGAACTCTGATTTAAGAAAGTCACTTACACTCTACCAAACTCCACCAGTGCAAGTCAGTGATAGCCCAACAGCCCCAGGCTCTCCCCCTTCAACTCACACTACAGAGCCCCGTCTCCTGCCCTGCCAGAGGGTGGCACATACCCTGCCTGCTGTCTGTCCCTCCCCAGGATGGCACCTCACCTTACCCACTGTCTGAAAGGCACCCAGAAGGAAGGATACGGTTGTTGCACAGTAGCAGCTCTTGCAGCCGGGGTAGGTTGGTGACGCCATCCAGGGACTCTATGGCATTATCACTGGCCTGCAGCACCTGGGGGCAGAGTGGGCAGGGAGGCAGGACAGGTGTTGTTAGCCGGGGATGGTTAGCAACTGAGGAGCTCAGAGGGGCTCACGGGGTCAGGCTGCGTGATGGAGGTGGAAGGCACGCAGTTACCTGTTTGAGGTGGAAGGTCCTGCACATCTCTTTGTAGGATGGGCAGACTTCTGAGGTAGAGGAAGAGGAAAAGAACCACCCATGACAGGGATAGAGACATGGGTACTTTACCTCAAGGCAGCGCAGGGCAGCCAGTGCAGGTGGCAGGGTTCGGAGACGATTGTGTGACAGGTCAAGATGGGTGACCAAGAGCAGCTGTTCCAGATGGCAGAGCACTGTCAGATCCTGGGGGGTGAAGGGAGGAAGGAGGTGATGGGCTTCCCAGGAGACCTGGGAGAGGGTCCTCAGTCAGCGTTTATTAGGCACATGCCCTCTGTGCCCCACAGACCCTTGGGGACCACAGCCAAGGAGAGGATGGGAGCACATGGAAAGCTGACCTTACAGTCCACAGCAGTACATGACATGGGACAGTGAGTGCTGTGAGTGGGGTAACCAGTGGGGTGGGTGAGGAGGAGGAGGCCTGGAGTTCAGAGGTACAGGGGCCAGTGGAGGGTGCTGGGTAAACAAAGACTGGTCCCCCATGGGGACTGGTCCTGATGAGGCAGAGATGAGTTTGGCAGGAATGGAGGTGGGCTGTGGTGATGTGATAAAACTAATGTGTTGGGAAGGACTAGGAAAAGTGGAGCCTGGACAACTTCTCAGGAATCTCTGGAAAGTATTTGGCCTTCAGGTATTGGGGGTTGCTCCAGGGTGAGATGTGCTGGAATGTGTGGGAGGAGTGGGCTAGGGGTCATTCTGAAGGAAGATGAAGCTGTGACCAGCCTGGGGAAGAAGCAACACAAGGAGGTCCTGGTGACTCAGGATTTGAAAGTGAGTGACAAGAAGAAGAATTGGCTGAGTGACAGAAAGGCCTGGAAGAGGAGAAAGCTGGGAGGGAGGGATGAACTCTATCTTGATTGGGAGGAAGTCCACGAAGGCACCTGAGACTGGGGGCAAAGTCAGGGATGTGGGGAGGCCAGCAGGATAAGGGCCAGGGGAAGGCGTGCGTGGTAGCTCATACCTTGTGAGCCAGGTGCAGCACACGCACCTCGGCATACTCCATCTTGAGCACGCTATTCTCCAGCAAGAACTTGCTGCGCAGGTCATCCAGATAGGCTGCCCGCATGGGGTCCACGGCCTGGAGTGGATGGGGTGGGCAGGGTATGCATGTCAGCCGCCTGCCTCCTGCCTGCTGGGCCTCCCCCTGGCCTGTTCTGCGGCCCAACTTGCCTTGAGGGTCTGGAAGTACTGCAGGGTCTCCTTCTCATACAGCAGGGGGTCCAGTGCCCGCATCAGCAGGATGATGGTAAGCAGGCACCCTGAGGAGAGGGCGGGGAAAAGGAGGGTTTCTCCTGGATCCTCCTCTGCTCCCACCCTCCTGGGGCCCTCCTGCTGTCCTCTCAGGGCCACACTGGAAAGGGGCTCCCTCAGCAGGCTCTGGGAGCAGACTCTCATGGAATGGGGCCTCACATTTATTCTCAGGCTCTAGCTCCTGCAGCTCCTTACAGGATTCCAGCTCAGACTGCAGCACTGTGGACTTCTCCACTGACAGCTCACACCTGAGGGTGGGCAGGGTAGGGAGGTGTTGAGACCCGCAGCCCTGAAGCACTGGTCAACATCCCCAGTATCTAGACTGAAACAGCTCCTTGAGGCCCCAACCTCCTGCCCTGGCTGCCTAACGCCCAGAGTCCAGAGCCCTTCTCCTTGTTTTGTGCTTCCCTATCACCACCTGAATAGCTGCTCATCCGTGGTGGAGTCCCGGCACCAGCCCTCCTGGCGGCCTGGGGAAAGAGTAGATGGTTGAAGGGTGCACCCTGGAGAGGAAAAGAGTGATGGGGACTGCTGCAAGGGGTGGAGGCTGCAGGTTCCATCACCTTTTAAAAGCACGCATTCTTTCTGGACATCACCTGCTGTCCAAATGACGCGAAATGTATGTTGGGGCAATTGGTCGTTGAGGGAGGCAGCAGGCAGGTCACAGAGCTGGGAGTACTGGGTCAAGGAAATGCCCCGGCCTAACTACTTTTTTGACTGTCCCACCCAGCCCTGCCCCAGATCCCACTTCTGCCCCACCAATCCTGGGATACCCAGACATGGCTGGGCCGGTTCCTGCCATCTGGGGTCCTCCACTCCACAATCAGGGGAGAATCATCAACCATGAGCAGCAAGATCTCCATCCTGGAGCCCACCTGGCACAAAGGACAAAGACAGACTTCAGCCCCATCAGCACCAGGCCCACAATCCCACAGTGCTCTTGACAAAAGCTGCAGGACTCACTAGGAGGGGCCGAGAGAAGGAGACAGTCAGACAGGCCTCATCCCGGCTCACATGCAGGCAGCGCAGTGCATCCTGGGGGTCAGCTGCAGGGAGACACAGTGTCAGATTTCCTTAAACCCTCTCCCATTCCTACTAAGCCCTAAACACCCAGCCCCTTTCCTCAGTGCTTACCTCGGCCTAGGAGCCAACGGTGATAAAACCAGGCACTCTGATCATTGGGGTCAGTGAAGAAGGCATTCTGCACCAGCTCCAGCTCTGCAGGGTTCCGGGAGGCACGGGACTGTGGTCAGGACACTGGTGGGCTCCTGGCCACTCCAACACCCTACCCCCTCTCCTTGGAGTACTTCCAGCCCCCAGTGTCACTTATATGCTGTCCTTGCACAGGGGCTACGTATGTTAGTTTTATCTTCCCCATCAGACACTTGAGCTCCCTGCAGTCAGGGACTGATTCTTAGGCACCCCTGGAGCCAGGCATGAAGTAGGTGCTCAATAAACCTGAGTGACAGGTTCAGGAACAGGGTCAGGCATGGGGACTAGAAGGGTGGCACTGCAGAGTTCTCCCTTTTGTAGGAAGGAGGACCCCTGACCCTGCTTACCTTTGAGCAGCACATCCTCAGGGAGGCGCCCCTGTGGTCCAGAATCCGGCTGGGGATGCAGCTGGGGCAAGAGACAGGAGCGGTAATGCCAGGACGAGTAGTTGGAGAAGTTTTGGGTGATGAGGCTGTCAGTGAAGGCTAGCTCTTCTGCAGGGGGCACGGCTGCCTGTGTGGCCACAAACCGCCGATAGTCCCAGCAGTGAACTGGAGGGAAGAGGTGACAGCATATCTTAGAGGCAGGGCAAAAGGAGCTACCTGGCTGGGACCCCTAGAGTCCCCTCAGAGAACCCCTAGAAACACTTCAGTGCACTCCAAAGAGGAGGCATTTGGCTCCAACATCCCTTTCAGCACCAGCTCAGTGGACCCATCCTGGATATCCCTCCCCATTCTGGGTCTTACTGAGGCCCCAGTACCAGAATGTGGGCAGGTGAGGGCTGTGGGGACAGAATCTGCAGGCACATACAGTTCCGCTCATCCACCTCCAGGAAGCGGGCACAGAGCTCCAGCTCTCGGGCCCAGTTGGGCTCAGGCAGGCGGCCTAGCAGCCAGCATCGGTGGTGCCAGGTGCCATAAGACTTGGGGTTCACCCGCAAGCAGCTCTCCAGGAAGCCCAGTTCTGCCTTCACCAGAGCAGCCAACTCTTCAGGAGACCTGTAGCCCAAAGGGAAGGGGGGTCAGGGCTCTCCTACACTCAACCTCAGCTCACCCCTCACTTTCTGCACCCAGCCCCCTACTGTCCTCCATCTATGCCACTGGCTGCCCCATTTCTCCTCCACCCCTGGACCCACGCGGTGTAGGCACAGGGCCAGGGCAGTCTTCTGAGATCCTGAATCCCTACGCACTTCTGAGTCTCCAGCTGCTGGAGCACCTCTCGTCGGCAGTTCCAGAGGGTGGCAAAATCAGGGTTGGCTCCCAGAATCTGGCTTGTCAGTTCCAGCACTGACTCATCCAGCTCACCAGCCTGGCGCTGAGAAGATAGGTGGCAGGGTCAGAGATCATATCATTTTCCCACTACAGGACTAAATAATGTAAACTTAAAACCACCCAATATTCTGTGAATCCCACATTATACAACAGGTACTATGAACCATGCTTTATGGCCTTACAGGTATTCTCTCATTTAATCTTCACAACAGCCTTATGCAGTAGGTGCAATTATTAGCCCCATTTTACAGATGTGCAAACTGAGGCCCAAAGAGATCCAGCAACTTGCCCAAAGTCATACAGTTATAAGTGAGAGAACCCAGAACTGGATCTAGGCAGTCTGACTCTAGGGACCAGCTCTTGGCCTCTATACTGTACTAAAGGAGCTACTTGGGGTTGGGGCTACCTCTGAGGGCCCCACCTTCTGGAAGACGGCCTGGGTGGCTGACTGGTATAGCTTCAGCTTCTGCTCTCGTTCTAATCTTTTGGCCTCCGCCTGCTCTTCTGACGTCTTCACCTTCAGGCGTCCGTGCTATAAGGATGAACGGGTTGGAAGAGTGCAGGTTGTCTTGCAGGAGCTGACCTGCAAAAGCCCCACACTGTGGAGCCCTAGGTTCATACGGGGCAACCAAGTGCACGGCCACTGCGGGTGAGGGCGCGGGCGTGCGGAGATGAAGGGCTGGGCTCAGGGTTCTCACCATGGTGCCGGCTCAGGGTTCAAGACAGGGGAAGGGTCCAGTGGTAGCCCTCGAAGTCTGAGGAGAGAGGTGTCAATCATGTAGCCCCGCCCCTACTAGCTCCGCCCACAGCGGTGTCCCGGAAGCAGCAAGCGTGCCTGGGCAGAGACCCCCAGGGTGTAAAGAGGTCCTGGGACAGGCTTTGCACGTTCAGCAAGAAGCGAACACCCGGACTAGAACTTCCATCCGTATGGCCCTTCCTACAGCCCGATTCGCCCGGGCCAGAGCCCGAGCCGGGGCACCTGGACGTTAGGGACCACTCTGCGCCCCAAAGGTTGCCGCTCCCCGCCCGTCCCACGGCTCCCGGGCACCACCGCCCCCCGCGGGCGGACCCACCTGCGCTGGGAGGAGGCGCGGGGGATGCGGAGCTGCGGCGCCCGCCACAGAGCCCAGGCGCTGGCTAGAGCGGCGCCACCTCCCGGCTCACCGAAACGCAGCGCCCTCTGCAGGCTTGGGGAGGGACTTGCGGCGGAGGAGGCCGGCTCGGAGGCGCGTGCGCGGGGGCTCTGCGCTGGCTGTCCGGAAACGCCTCGTACCTGTTAGCCACCTGGTGTGTACGAGTGCGCACGCGCGACTGTAGCGTGCATGTGAAATAGTGGGGGAGGACCATGCCAGTTGGCAACTCAAAATGTAGTGTAGTTAGTGGAAGAGGTTTCTCTAACAGCCAGAAACCCGCACCTTCACTACTCCTCTGACCTCACCCTGGCCACACCGACACCCTTCTATATGTCAAATCTAACAGGTGGAGTTTCCTGTCATTTTCTCTAACCTCCGAAGCATTTGACGCTACCCACTTCTTTATACTTGACACCCCCATCCTGGCTTCTCCTCCTGCACCTCTGCCTCTCTCTTCTCATCTGTTCACCTCCACCCCTAAATGTTGGTGATCTCCAGGGTCCTTTCCTCACCGCTTTTTCGCTTCACACACTGTTCCTGGGAGAATGTTTAAATCTAAGTGTTCAACTGCTTCGAGTTGGAGCTCCTCAGAGCTGTTTTGGCCCACAAATCTGGCATTACACTTTCTCTGGGTGAGTTCATTCACACTCATTGTTTTAATTACTACCGGTAAATTGATGACACCCAAATCTATATCTCCAGCCCAGATGTCTTGCAAGCTTAAATAACAATAAATAATACACATGCACATACATATTCAAACACCTATTGAATATCACCTGGTGTCCCAGAGACACCTCAAACTCCAAAAGCCAAAAGGTATAAATTTTCTCTCATCCATCCTCTCTAAACATTGGCCTTTATGTTTTCTATTGTAGTGAGTGGCACTATTTCCTCCTCACTTCTTAAACTCACTTAAATACTCTCTCTATTCCCACTGCCACTAGGAGTTCAAACTCCGAATTTCTTCTCCAGATTGTTGAAAGTCTTTTCCATGTTCTCCACTTCATCCCTTGTTATCAGTCCATCCTCTGTGCTGCTGAATCAGTTTTTCTAAAATGCAGATTTGATGTCATATCTCTGCCTGAAAGTGCTGAGTGGCTCCTTTTCAGGATAGAATTGTAATCTCTCAGCTTAGCACATCAGACCTACTGGCATTTGGGCTCTGCCTACTCTCTGGCTGTATGTCCTGCCTGACCCTGCCAAAAACTCTTCATGACAGCCTACAGAAATACTTGAAGTTTCCTAAATGTGTTAGCCTGTTCCCTCTTCTTGACTCTCCTTTCTCTACACTCCTCCTTTGCTAGAGTAAATCCTGTTTAAGATTTAACTTTTTGAACTCCACAGAACAAAGAAAAAAAATTTAACTCAATTGGCACCTCGAGGAAGTTCTCTAAAATGCTCGTCTGATTTGATAGACCTACATATGTACTTTCAAAGACTATGATTTTTTCTCTGTGCCTACTGTAAGGAAGGTTTTCTGGTGGAACCTTCATGAGATTCAGGGTGGCTAGTGAGTGTGTGTGCCCCACATGTACAGGTGTGTGATGTCTTTGTGAATAGTGTATCCATGTGGCATATGTGTGTTTATAACTCACACCTGGGTAAGAAGGTAGTGCTTTAAATATTTTTTTTTCTTTTTTTTTTTGAGACAAGGTCTCACTCTGTCACCCAGGCAGCAGTGCAGTGGCACAATCTCTGCTTACTACAACCTCTGCCTCCTGGGTTCAAGCGATTTTCCTGCCTCAGCCTCCCAAGTAGCTGGGACTACAGGCGTGCACCACCACACCCAACTAATTTTTGTATTTTTAGAAGAGACAAGGTTTCACCACGTTGGCCAGGCTGGTCTCAAACTCCTGACCTCAGGTGATCTGCCCACCTTGGCCTCCCAAAGTGCTGGGATTACAGGTGTGAGCCACCATGCCTGGCCAGTGCTTTAAATCTTTATATATCCTCTCTCTCAGCCCCTGGAAATGTATGTAAAGTGTCCATTATATGCTTGTCCTTTCCTAGATCCTATAACAAATTACAGAGGAAAAGAGACATTTTTCCTATCCCTGTGTATTTGTAGTCCCAGTGAGTAAAGAGTTAAACCATTTATTGGGAGTTTTGCATATATATGAGGGATGTGCACACACACAGAATTACAGGTAGGAGGCAATAAGCAGAGTGATTAAGAACATGGATGCTAGAGCCAAACTGCCTGGCTACAAATCCTAGCTTTGCCACTTACTTGTCCCAGGGTGACCTGGGGCAAGTTACTCAACTTCTGTGTTGAGTTTGCTGTGTGTCTCAATTTCTTCAACAGTAACACAGGAAAAATATTATGTAGCTGCTGCAGTTGAAGTTAATCTGTTGAAGTTAAGCTGAAATAAAAGAATCTATGTAAAGTGCTTAGAACAGTGTCTGTACTAAGTAAGGGCTCAGTATAATAATAGGAAACTGAGGCTCAGAGAGATTAAGTAACTTGTTGAGGGCCACCCATGTAATAAGTGGCCAAATGGGACCTGTGTCTAGTCTGGTCCAGCCCTCCCACCTCACCACCAGCCTTTTTTTGTTGTTGGTCACCTCCTTCTCTAGCTTTCTGCTCTGCGCACGCTCGCAGGCACAACCAGATACTTGGGAACACAGATGCCCCCAAGTGCAGATTTGCCGGGTACAGCCTTGCATCATAGTCACTAATCACATTGTGATTAGCAATCTTGAAACTGGGAAGGGTGAGTCAAGCAGGCTTAAGAGAGGAAGTGAGTCTCATGAAAAAATCTGCATCAGAGAAGGCAGGGCCTGGGTTTTGGAAAGAGCGGGCAGGAAGGGTATTTCAGGTATGTAATATGACGTGAAGGTGGGGGAGAGAAAGCCAAACAAACTTAGCTGGCTGGCAGAGGGAGGCTGAGCCAGGTGCCTTTGGAGATAAGAGCAGTGGAACTGATGACAAGTCTCTTGCTTGAAGGCAAAAGGAGCTGTCAGGAGTTATATTTGGCCTCCTATGTGGGATAAGTGGGAACCATACAGGTGTCTGAGAGCCACAGTTTTTTTTTTTTTTTCCTGAGACGGAGTCTCGTTCTGTCACCCAGGCTGGAGTGCAGTGGCGTGGTCTCTGCTCACTGCCAGCTCCGCCTCCCAGGTTCACATCATTCTCCTGCCTCAGCCTCCCAAGTAGCTGGGACTACAGGCGCCCACCACCACGCCTGGCTAATTGTTTGTATTTTTAGTAGAGACAGGGTTTCACCTTGTTAGCCAGGATGGTCTCGATCTCCTGACCTCGTGATCTGCCTGTCTTGGCCTCCCAAAGTGCTAGGATTAAAGGCATGAGCCACCACGTCCGGCTTTTTTTTTTTTTTTTTTTTTGAGACAAGGTTTGCTCTTGTTGCCCAGGCTGGAATGCAATGGCACGATCTTGGCTCACTGCAACCTCCGCCTCCCGGGTTCAACCAATTCTCCTGCCTTAGCCTCCTGAGTAGCTGGGATTACAGGCATAAGCCACCATGCCCAGCTAATTTTGTATTTTTAGTAGAGACAGGGTTTCTCCATGTTCGTCAGGCTGGTCTTGAACTCCTGAACTCAGGTGAGCTGCCTGCCTCGGACTCCCAAAGTGCTGGGATTATAGGCGTCAGCCACCGCACCCTGACAGCCACAATCTAAATGTTTGAAGAAGAGATTTTTACTGTCCTCTATGTATAGAAAGAAACAAACAATAATTGAGTATCAACACAGCCCCAGACATTTTATTTACTGCACTCACTACCTATATGAAGTAGGTGTTATTATCCATATTTTACAATATGGATAATTTTACATGTAAAATAATTCATTTTACAATGAAGCAACAGGGAATACAGTGGGTTTGCAGAGGTCAGTTTCTCGTCCAGAGTTACACATCTTCGAGATTCAGAATTCAGTTGGCTCTATAGGTGGGAGTGACCATTGCCAGAGGCCTGAACTTGAGTTTCTTGAGACCTGGAACCCCGGCGTCTTTTCACCCCTGCCAATTCATTCTTTACTCCTGCTCCCAACATACGTACATAGAAGCACACACACATAGTCACTTATAATGGCTCCAGGACTCTGAGCCCGTCACAGACCAGAGATAATTTGGAGGGAGAAAAGGGGGCCACGAGCCCTGGGTCAGGGCCTTGGGTCAAAGCTTGGCTAGAAGCCATGGTCTGAAGGCAGGGGGAGCAAGTGCAAGACAGGTAATGGAGGTATCGCTGGGCCGTGTGCAGTGTGTGGTAGCGTGTGCCTTCATTCAGTCCCTTGATGTTCAGCATCAGTGCTGGGCCTCACAGCATGTTGGGTGCCAGGGATCCAGTAATGGACCAGAAAGACAAGTCTCTGTCTTCCAGAGCTTATGGTGGAGTGTAGCACTGTCCAATATAACTTTCCATGACAATGGAAGTGTTTGGTATCTGTGTCATCCAGCACAGTTGACAGTAGCCCCGTGTGACTACTAAGCATTTGAAATGTGCTTAGTGCAATTGAGGCACTGAATTTTTCGTTTTGTTTCATTTGAATTAACTTAAAAAATTTTTTGGCCAGGGGCCAGCTGTAGTGCTATAGTCCCAGCACTTTGGGAGGCCAAGGCAGGCGGATCACTTGAGGTCAGGAGTTTGAGACCAGCCTGTCCAACATAGTGAAATGCCATCTCTACTAAAAATACAAAAATTAGCTGGGTGTGGTGGTATGTGCCTATAGTCCCAGCTACATGGGAGGCTGAGGCAGAAGAATCATTTGAGCCTAGGAGGTGGAGGTTGCAGTGAGCTGAGGTCGTGCCACTGCACTCTAGCCTGGGCAACAGAGCAAGACTCGGTCTCAAAAAAAAAAAAAAAAAAAAAAAAAAAAAAAGTAGGTGGGACTACAGGCACACACCCAGCTAATTTTAAAAAATTAGCCCATGCCTGGCAAATTAAAACAAAATTTGTTTAGAGACAGGATCTGTCTATATTGCCCAGGCTGGTCTCTAACTCTTGGCCTCTAAGCAGTCATCCTGCCTCAGCCTCCCAGAGTGCTGGGACTACAGGCATGAGCCACCACACCTGGCCTAATTTAAATGTAAATAACTGCACGGGGCTAGCAGCTAGTATTGGACAGAGCAGATCTCTTGGGTGAGACACGTAAGATGGAGTAGGACAGGGGCCCATGAGGGCCCACAGAAGGGACACCTTACCCAGACTCAGGTTAAGAGGAACTTGTTTTAGATCTGGTGATTGTAATGGTTTACATTTTTTTCTGTTTAACTTTTGATGCTTATTTTTCTATAAAACTTGTCACTGAGGCATAACGTGTTATACTGAAAGTGCACAAATCACAAATATGCGGCTCTGATCCTCCTATTTTAAAACTCTCCCAGACACAGGTATGGGTAAAAGGTTTAGTGGGGGACGGAAGACACAGAATGGAGGTAAATGTGGGGAAAGAGGTTAGAAAACCCCCTCCTCAGGGATAATTTGGCAGAACCTAGAATCCACATCAATGTCCCTGTGGCTGTGGGTGGGCAGTGGGCATTGAGAATGAGGATGGAGAAGGACTATTTCTGAGGACGATTCAGGGATGACGAGAACTTCGAGGAAGGCTTACAGTTGTAAAGCTGAGGACTTGAGAATTTGTGGTGTCCATAGAGGTCCCAGAACATGGGCGTGGGGAGGGATGGTTGCGTGAGAAGAGGAAGGGCTACTTCTCACATGTTTGATTTTGAGGTGGCGTTGTCCTGAGGCAGCAAGAAATCCTTGCCTGGAGAGAGGCTGAGAGGTCAAGGCAGAAGAAGTCAGCGTGGGTGTCAGGTGTACGCAGGTAGTAATTACACCCAGCAGAGAATGGGTACTCTGGGGAGAGGAGAGGTGAGGGGAACCCACAAACAAGCTTTGGTAGAGCGTGGTGAGAGCAGGGCTGAGGGTGTGAGGCGGAGAAACCCCACAAACAAGCTTTGGTAGAGCGTGGTGAGAGCAGGGCTGAGGGTGGGAGGTGGAGAAGCCTCAGTGGAGGGCAAAACAAGAAATGGACAGCGAAGAGAGAAGAACTTCTGTGCTCTTGAAGCCATAATTAATGTGAAATTATAATGACTGAATACTTTATAGCTATCATGGCAAGAAACTGAAGCTCTGTCCGAGGCCACACAGCCAGAAGTGATAAAGCCTGGCCTCGTGCTCAGGCTGATTCCAGAAGATGCTCTCTTGCTGGCTTTCCCTCCAGCCTCACCCACCATGCTTTGCTGGAGATGGCCAGGGCCAGGAATGTGGGAAGAGGGTGGAAGGAGGTGTCCAGAGACCTCTGGGAAGCTGGGGTAGGGGTGCTGGATGCTGGCCTTGTAGGGAAGGGGGGCCAGCAAGGGGAGGCAACTCAGGCCAGATGGTCTGGATCTAATCTTGGGACCCAGAGGAAATCAAATATTGGGAAATCTGAGTTCCAGCACAAGTTGGGGTCAAGAAAATGAAAGGAGAAGAGCAGTGCTGGTTGCCTGCCATGTGTCAATGACAGCAGAGTTGAAGCTTCCCCACGGCACAAGCAGAAGTGCTCAATTCTTATCTCTTGCAGCAGGGACCTTCCTCTGCCCCCAGCTTCCTGATTCTTTATAACCCTGACCATCACAGAGCAGAATGTAACAGTGAGACAGGGCTTGATGGATCCCCAGCAGCCCAGAGATACTCAGTGAAGTCACATACCCAGAGGTGGGGCCAGGTTTGGAAACCGGGTTTTCAAATGACTCTTAGTGGTTTTGCATCCATCAGCTCTATCTTAGGATATGTTGAGCAACAAAATGGTGAACTGTGGGTTTGCTGGTAGGATAGTAGATATGGTTGTAACAGGCAGGACACCCATCACCAAATAATATGAATTAATGTGTCTTTGGCAACCTGGAGGGAGGTCCCTAGTGGTGGCACATTTTCAGTGACATGCGGGATGAGCACAGATGCCACTCTCATAATCGAAGGTCACTTGCACATGATTGGGAGGAATAGGGGATGATGGCATCTGGCGAGATTGTTGGGCCAGATTTGTCACATGGTATTGAATAGGGACAGAATTACAGTCTGGTTCTTTGGTCTTCAGATAATCAGCTGCACAAGAGTAAGATACGTGAGGGGTGGAATAACAATAGTAAATGAAGACAGGAGGACTCTGAATGATAAGGGATTGGAAAGAATTGACTGTGATCTGCTTACCAAAAGCACTAACATGACTTTGGGATGCACTAAGAGAGCTTTAGTACCCAGAACAATGGGGCTCATAGGCCCCAGACTCTGTGAGAGTCAAACCCTGTCAGGAGTGTGTGGCCCATTTTGAGAGGGACAGAGACAAACTGTAGAGTCCAGAGGTGGAAATCAGGATGGTGAGAAGAGCCCATGACCAGAGGGAGGACATGAAGATACTGAACTGGGAGAGAAGAGTCAAGGGGCGGACGATAATAGTCTTTCTACTCCTGGATAGAAACCGAATTGAAGGCTGGGCGTGGTGGCTCAAGCCTGTAATCCCAGCGCTTTGGGAGGCCGAGACGGGTGGATCACAAGGTCAGGAGATCGAGACCATCCTGGCTAACACGGTGAAACCCCGTCTCTACTAAAAATACAAAAACTAGCCGGGCAAGGTGGCGGGCGCCTGTAGTCCCAGCTACTCGGGAGGCTGAGGCAGGAGAATGGCGTAAACCCAGGAGGCGGAGCTTGCAGTGAGCTGAGATCCGGCCACTGCACTCCAGTCCGGGTGACAGAGCGAGACTCTGCCTCAAAAAAAANCTGAAGTTCTGAAAGATTCTGATCCCTGGGATGGAGCAGGGGACTAGAGTAACTCAGCCCAAGAAGATCCTCTCCACTGCCCATTCCCTGCAACTGCCCATTCCTTGGACACTTGGTTTGAATGCTTGCATTCTTTCTCTTCTCCCTGCTCCCCAGTTCCTTCTGAGTCAGGCTGGGGAAATTCCTTGATGGCCCATGGGGGTTGCCATGTGCCTGTAGCACACTTCCTGGCTGGGGAAGAAGACAGAACAGTTTAGTCAGTGAGAAGGGAGGGCAGGTCCCCAAGGCTGCCCTAAAAGACAGAAGGGCCCCAAAGGGAAAGTCCCCACAAGAGCATTCTAACTCTCCCAGGGTGTGGTGGGTGCTGACTCATGTTGGCGTCTCTTGGGGAAGAGTTGAGGGAAAAGCAACCAATAACTGGTGCTGAAAAGCTGGAAAAACTTCTTGAGCCAGCCAGAACTGAAGCCTCTGTGACATGAGCCAGGCACTGCATGGTGACTGGTGACGATAATGACATGTTGGCTAAAAATTGCCCAGAGCACTAGTGGAGGTGGGAATGTAGCCAAGAAACTCACTGCCTGGCAAGGCTGCTGCCCAACTGCAGGGGGCACCATCACATTCGGTTTTGGGCATATATGATGTGAGTGGTACCAGGAGGCAGAAGCCCTGACGTTCTATGTCAGGTGAGAAGCAGAAGCTGTGGAACAAAGTGACACTGTGGGTCCTGGGGAAGGATGGGATGCTGTTGCTGGTAGATGAACACAGGGGACAAGGGACAACAAAGGACATACACCTCTGGGAGAGGAAAGAGGAACTGCTCCTTTTGGGGGAGAACTCAGGCCTCACCCTTTCCCTGTCCCATTTATCTGTCCAACAAATACTGACTGACAGCCCTGTGTGCCTGATCCACGCTAGGGTGGGGGCTATGACAGTGAGCAGAGCACAGACACAGTCCCTGCCTCACGGAGCATACAGGCTAGCCCTGGGTTGTTTATTCGAACTTTCTGGATGACGGAAATAATCACATAAGCAAATGTAGTACAACTCTGTTGACTGCTCTGCCTTTATGGAGAGGCATATGGTGCTGGGTGAGCACCTGATGGGGAGCTGCCTTGTCTGGGGATGGGGGTGGGCTTCCTAGAGGAAGTGTGTGGGAGCAGGGGCTGTAGGTGAGCAGAAGCCCTGGTTTGGGGTTCAGTCAATGCCTCTTCTGTGCCTCTCAGCACCAGGTCCTGTGGTGCCTGCATTATAGCTCATCCTGTGGGTGTGGCACCCCACTTCTGCTCCTGCTGTCAACTACCTACCCAAGGGGACTCATTCGACTGCATTTCCTCTCACCTAGCAAGGTGCCTGCACCGTGGTGGTTGCTCAGCTAACGTTAACATAATTTAGCCAGTCAATTATCAACCAACAATTATTGAGCACCAGTACAGCTCAATATACAGCGGTGACCAAGACAGACAAGGTCCCTGTCATCATAGGGCTTACATTATAGTTGGGGAGACAGTCCCTGTAGGAGTAGATACACACCAGACAATTTCAGGGAATCTAAGTGCCCCTGAGGGAAATGAAACAGGGTATTGAGACTAGTTGGGAAGGAATGAATGAATGAATAAATGGTGAGCCATGGAGGCACCCACCCACTGGGCTGGGGTGGGAGATTAGGAGGAGGAGTTGGGGATCTTAAAGCCCAGGGCAGGGAGCTTGGTCGAGATGGCTGCACTCCAGGCTGTAGGGCCAGGCCTCACAGCACTGGGAGGGAGTGGACAGGGAGTGGTTCCAAAGTTAAGAATTTAGTGTAAAGGAGAATGCCTAGAACTGCTGACAGGAGCAATGCTGTGTTCCCGAGTCCCCTGTGGGCCCAATCATGACTCAGACTTGAGCTCTGTGCCTGGCAAAGAACACTGAGGGGAAAAGGGGCATGGAGGACCTGGAGTAGCCCCGCAGAGGCATCCAAAGCTCCCACTGCTGGCAGCCCTGTTGGGAAATTGTCTCTTAGGACCCTGAGTAGACGTTTTGAGGCGGAGGTGTGGTGTGTGGGGCCGAGGCCAAGGACCGATGGATACTAGGGATCAGTGAGTCCTCAGAGGGTCAGTCCTGGAATACAGACACTGCCATGGCTGGCCTAGCATACCTCCTCCCGGGGAGGAAGGGTGGAGCCCTCACCACTGGGTCTCACTGGGCCTGTGAGCTCAGCCACACTCTGGGTTCGCCCCAGGTACTGTGCAGTTCTTTGCTGAAGGTTTCAAAGTTTCTGTGCATGGGGAAGGAGACAGCAGGGGAAGGGAGGATGAAGGGTCCAAGACCTAATCCCTAACTTTGACAAGGAGTCATCCTTATCCAGGAAATGGATGAAGACATCTATGGCTCGAACACTAGTCAAGAGCCAAGTGAATTTCATAGTAAGAGGTTCCCCAGAAGCGAGCAAAGCAAGGGTAGAAGACACCAGGAGAAACTTTTAGGAGGTTGAGATGGGCCTGGCTGAATGAATTCTGGCAGGCAAAATGGGGTTGGGGGCTGGGTGAAAGAAGAATGAGTGGTAATCCAGAGATCAGAACAGTTGGAGCAAAGGTGCGGAGGAAAGGGAGTGTGGTCAAGTTTAGGTATGAGTAAGACTCAATGTGTCCAAGAGGAACTTAGGCTGGGTGAGCTTGGGAAAGCTTTCACCATTCTGCCCAGTCCCCAACCCTTCCTCTACCCAAAGTAGAAGGCCTCCAAAGTCAAAACCAAACCAGATGCTGGGCGCAGTGGCTCAGGCCTGTAATCCCAGCACTTTGGGAGGCCAGGGCAGGTGGATCACTTGAGGCCAGGAGCTTGAGACCAGCCTGGGGAAATCCCGTCTCTACCAAAAATACAAAAATTAGCCAGGCATGGTGGCACATGCCTGTAATTCCAGCTACTGGGGAGGCTGAGACAGGAGAATTGCTTGAACCCAGGAGGCAGAGGTTGTAGTGAGCTGAGATAGCGCCACTGCACTCCAGCCTGGGCAACAGAGTGAGATCTGTCTCAAAAACCAAACCAAACCAAACCAAGCAAAACATAAAACAAAACAAAACAAAACCAGATACAAGGCAGCAGAAGCAGCATGATGTAGGGGAAAGACCTCACACTTTTATACAGTTATACAGATTTGGTCGAATCCAGACTCGCACTGTAAAGACTTACAATCCTGGATAAGTTACTTAGAATTTCTGAGCCTCAGTTTCCTCAGCTGTAAAAGAGTACTTGCCTCATGTGGCAGATGAAAAGAGTAGGGCCTGGGTAGAGTGTTTGGACATTGCAGGTGCCCAATAAACCTGAATTCTCTCAGCCCCTACAATAACACAGGTCTCTGATGATAGGGTGTTAATGTGACAGTGAAGGGCCAAAGCCAGGCACCTTTTCTCCCTCTTGCATGAGGCCCTCTAGGGATGCTCAGGCTGTGTCTGTTCTGGCTTTGCTCAGTTCTTCTAGAACTGCCTCTCCAATAAGGAGGTAGCCCAGACCTCCTTACTCACCAATATGGGGCATATGTGTTGGTACTTGCTAACAGAAATTGCACAAAACCAGGCCCACTTCCTCCCTTTGCCACTTCCCAGCATTCCTCATGGGCTCCTCCATTCTCAAGGGTCTATGGAAGGGTCCTCATGTCCTCCAGATTCATCACTATCAAGCACAGGCAGCTTCTAGTTCCTCTCCACTGCTGGCATTTAAGTCCAGGCGGCTGGTGGTCCCTTGGCCTTGCTTCAAGCTGAGCCTGAGCCTGCACCTGGACTCTGGCTGAGGAAACTATTCACCCCCACAGCTGGCCCACTGCTGAGTTCCCTGGGAGGCTTGGAGCAGAGGGCAGTGGGCGGCGGCATCCCACTGGCTGCTAGAGAGAGAAATGCAGAACTCTCAGCACATGACAACTCTGTCCAAACCTCTGAACTAAGAGACTTGCCCAGACTCTAGATTGGCTTTTAGCAGCACAAGGCTGTATCCCTAGGGTGACCCCAGCCCCTCTTAAAGTGCCGGCTTTAGAAAGCTCAGTGCTGCCAGAAAAATTTATTATTTGTTCTAGCCAACACCTGATGATAGGCCCCTGACCTCACTTTCTTAGAGCGTTTGGCTCAAAATGGCTTGCCGTTGTAAATATGTATCTTTTGCAACTCAGAAGCATCAGGTCTTCCTTTAAAATGTAGTCATCAAGGCCAGGCATGGTGACTCAATGCCTGTAACCCCAGCACTTTGGGAGGTGGAGGCAGGTGGATCACTTGAGGCCAGGAGTTCAAGACCAGCAACATGCCAAAACTCTGTCTCTACTAAAAATACAAAAAAAACCCAAAAAACAAAAAACAAAACAAAAAAAAACTTAACCAGGTGTGGTTGCACATTCCTATAGTCCCAGCTACTCAGGGGGCTGAGGTGGGAGGATCGCTTGAGCTGGGGAGGTACAGGTAGCAGTGAGCCGAGATCGTGCCACCCACTGAACTCCAGCTCACGCGACAGAGTGAGACCCTGCCTCAAAAAATAAAGGACAGAGCCCTAACTTAGATACATGCCAGCCAGAGACAGAGAGACAGCTGGCCTCATTCCATTCACTCTGAGGCTCTGCTAACCCCCTGCCTCCTCCCTTTAAAGCTCCCAGATCACCTCTGCACAAATCAGAATGGAGCTCAGCTCTTTCCCCTACTGTCAGTAGTTACTGAATAAAGCCTGCTTTCGCTGCTTTAACTAACATCTGCTATTTCTCTTTGATACCACCTGCAGAAGACCCAGCCCATGCTCCTCCTTAGCCCCTGCTCAGTCCTGAAGTGACTCCTGCCTCTTCTGCTGCTCAACATGAGGCCCATCAGCCTGGTCAAACCAGCAGCCACAGGGCTCTGAGGAGAACCCCGAGGCCAGGGCACCCATGGGCATGTGTGTTGGGGGAACTGAGTGCAGTGTCAGGCAGGGAGTCAGGACACACTGAGGGGGCAAGGATGCCCTTGGTGGCCTGAAGGCAGGAGCTGAGACAGTGGTGAAGCTTGACAGAGAAAGGCAGGGATAAGAATGTTGTATCACCCCCAGGAAGGTGAAACCTGGATGAAACGAGAGTTGTGTCCAGCCTAGGGAGATGCCTGGCTGTGGCGACCCCTCCCGCTCCTTTGAGTCCCCACCCTGGGTCTTGCCATGGTTGCCTAATGTTTTCATGACACCAACTGGAAGCACTTTGAGAACTGGACCTTTGTCTCATGAGGCTTGCCTGTACCCGTCCACCCTGTCCTGCCCAGGATGGGCACACAGGAGGCTGCACAAATACCAGCTGACCAGGAGATGGAGGGTTAAAGATGGGATTAGAGCACAGGGGCCAGTGAGGACAGGCGGGTGATGGGCTGAGGGGTTGGGAGGAGCAGTGCAAGGAGGGGAAGCCTGAGAAGGTGGAGGCAGCAGGGCCCAGGGGAGTGCGCTTGGTGGAAAGGATGGGCTAAACGAGGGGAAGACCAGGGACTGGACGTGATGGGGAGGGGCTGTGGCAAAGGACTTCTGAGGTCGTAGGTGGGGCTCTCCCCAGGGATGGGGAGGCCAAAAGCCTAAGGGACCAGATGCCTCAGCAGCAGTGCCAAGGCCTTTGGCGTGGGTGGTAGGTGACAGATGCCTCAGAGACAGTGCCAAGACCTTTGGCGGTCGTGGGTGGGTAGGAGCCAGGGTGAGAAAGGGAAAGGGCAGCCCTGGGCCCAGCCGCCTGCCTGGATTTTTCCACTGGGCCTGAGCTCCCATGGGGCCCTTATGCGTGCTCCTCACTCTCTGTGCCTGGATCGCACCCCACTGTCACTCACATCGCCTCCTCACTTCCCCGGCCTGCCAGAGACCTCCCCTCCTACTCATGGGCCCAAAGGGGTCTTCCTGAAGGAGGATGGAAACTCCTCCTCAGTGACTTGTCCGTAAATCTGGAGTCAGTTATCCCTTGGTCCAGCCCTGCACCCATCCTCTTCCTGTTTAATGTACCAGTTGGTCAAAGCTCACATCAGTGGAGACACCTGGAGATAAGAGGCTCCACAGTCAGCCTCATTTTGATACCTCACAGTCCTTGGGCGGTTGTTCTACAAAGAGGAATCTCCATGTGACATGCATCTCACAGCCATGTTTGGGTCCACTTCCTTGGAGGAGACCGGGGCTGGGCCAGGCTGCTCAGGCTGGTCTCTTCTAGGCATTCACACTGCTTCTCTGCTGTCATTAGTCTCTATTTAAGCTGTCACGCTTTCCTCTTACCCTCTCTGCTGGTGGGGTAGGGAAGTTTCTGGTGGTGGGAGCAGCTGCTTTAGGACCTGGGAAGGGGTTGGGGCTCTGAGTGCACTTAGAAGTGTTGGACACAAGGGCCAGAGTGGGCCTCAGACTGAAAATTATGATCCCTCTGCTGGAGAGAAAGGCCTAGATTTGCACGCAGCAAATCTCTTCTCTGAATATCTTAGACGTTTGCTTGTAAGGTATGGGCTTTCTCTGTGGCCACCCAAGAATGCAGTAGCACTAGCTGCCTCTGGGCTGAGGGCAGGGATGAGAAGGAGACTTTTCATTGTGCATCCTTCAATACCTTTTGGATTCTGAGCCATGTGAATGTGTTACCTCTGAAAAATATAAATCAACAGGCCAGGCACAGTGGCTTATGCCTGTAATCCTAGCACTTTGGGAGGCCGAGACAGGCAGATTGCCTCAGCTCAGAAGTTCGAGACCAGCCTGGGCAAGATGGTGAAACCCCGTCTCTACTAAAATACAAAAAATTAGCCAGGTGTGGTGGCTGGTGCCTGTAATCCCAGCTACTCAGGAGGCTGAAGCATGAGAATTGCTTGAACCTGGGAGGTGAAGGTGGCTATGAGTCAAGATCACGCCACTACATGCAGCCTGGGCAACAAAGAGAAACTCTGTCAAAAAAAAAAAAAAAAAAAAGTAACAATGCAAAACAAAAATCTCTTCTTCTCTCCCTGGGTTCCTTTGAGGAATTAAGCGTCTTCAGGGACCTGCCAAGAACCTTGACTTGCTCCAGTTGGGGCGGGCTGCATCTCGGTCAGGCCCTCAGTGCCCCACCAGTGCTATGTCTGGCAGACCGGCTTCTCCTTCACTGCTCAGGCACATTCTTTCTTTCTCTGTACCTGTTGCTGGTTTCATGGCATCCCTCAAGCCAGGGATACCACCACCACAGTCCCACAATAGTCCCAGGTGCCTGTTGACTCTGCCTCCTACAATGTCTCATCTGCTCACACTTTCACTGCATCACATCCCAGGGATACTGATAGCGGGCTAGCCTTCTGGCTACTCCTCTGGTGTCTGCCTCTCTCCTCCCACTAGTCCATCCTCCCTATACCTAAGCCCCAGTGAACTTCCAAAATTCAAATCTGATGATTTTATGCTTCTGCTTAATTCCTCCTGCAGCTGACAGTGTTAATGCTCTGCCCAGATCCCCCTTGAACTTTTTCATTTTTGTGCATGACACCTCACTCTGTCCTTTCTTTTTTTGTTTTATGTTTATTTTATTTTAGACAGAGTCTCTCTCTGTTGCCCAGGCTGGAGTGTAGTGGCGTAATCTGGGCTCACTGCAACCTCTGCGTCCCGGGTTCAAGCGATCCTCCTGCCTCAGCTTCCTGAATAGCTGGGATTACAGGCACACGCCACCACACCAGGCTAATTTTTGTATTTTTAGTAGAGACAGGGTTTCACCATGTTGGCCAAGCTGGTGTGGAATGACTGACCTCAAGTGACCCACCCGCCTCTGCCTCCCAAAGTGCTGGGATTACAGGTGTGAGTCACTGTGCCCGGTCCCCACTCTGTGCTTTCAAGGCTGGCACCTGCAGCCCTTCTTGGAGGACTGCCTTTGGCCTCTTGGACTGCTTTGCCCTGGGTGGCAGTGTACCCA
The DNA here is from genome assembly GCF_001698545.2 of Rhinopithecus bieti. NCBI lineage: Eukaryota > Metazoa > Chordata > Mammalia > Primates > Cercopithecidae > Rhinopithecus > Rhinopithecus bieti. The sequence goes on from NW_016809758.1 coordinate 276,315, forward strand.
GTGACTGCTCCATGGTCACTGAGCACCATGTGCTGGTGGTAGTGTTGGTGGGAATAAAAGCCCAGAAAAACCTCGTCCCAGGCTGGAACTGCTCTGAGGCCTTACACACCAAAGCTGTTCCCTTGCATCATGCCAAAGCTGCTTTCTGAAGCTGAGAAGGTGCTCGTGCTTGGCTTCACCAACGCTGCTTACTGGTCTCCCCAGGAGTACTTCATAAATCACTCAGGGTCTAAGGTGGATCCTCAGTGGAAACCTATCACCCACCATTTAAGTCTCAGTCATATATCTTTACTCCACTCTCTCTCTGGAAATGTATTCCATATCGAATCTAAATTTAAGCCACATCGAAATTCTAGCTGTTCTGCTACTTCTGTGTCTTAGTACCTGCCTTTAAAAAGCAAAAACAAGGCTGGGCGCTGTGGCTCACGCCTGTAATCCCAGCACTTTGGGAGGCTGAGGCGGGCGGATCACAAGGTCAGGAGATGGAGACCATCCTGGCTAACACAGTGAAACCCTGTCTCTACTAAAATACAAAACTTAGCCGGGCGTGGTGGCGGGGGCCTGTAGTCCCGGCTACTCAGGAGGCTGAGGCAGGAGAATAGCGTGAACCTGGGAGGCAGAGCTTGCAGTGAGCCAAGATGGCGCCACTGCACTCTGGCCTGGGCGGCAGAGTGAGACTCTGTCTCAAAAAAAAAAAAACCCACCACCACCCCCGGCCCATCCTTTACATGTCTGGTTAGTCTCGCCCCCTTCCTCAGTTCTCCAGGCATGCTGCTTCCTTCCTCCTGTGTCCTCAGGGCACTCTGGGTAGTTTACTGTAGCTGTAGCACTCCTCTCGCCAAATTCAGCTAGTCTTCCCTGGTGTCTTGCACGGGGCTGGGCAGAGAGTTTCAAAAAACAAATGTTTTTGAATGAGTATTGATTCCCCAAAATGTCCTAGTGTTCTCTAGTGTCAGGCTTCTCACATCCTGAATCTCTTCTATCTTCAGTCAAAAGTGACTGTCCATGTGCCATTCCCTTGGGTGGTGTACTCTGTGGCTTATGTTTCTAAGATGAGTGAAACCTCGTCAGAGAGAAGCACAGTGGTCTGCTGTGAATAGCACTGTTCCTCCTGGTTTCTTGGGATACCAGGACCAAGGTCTTACTCCACATCTTATGGACTCTTGGGGTCCCAGTTCACTCGCTGCCTTCAATAAATGGAAGGTCTAGATGACTTCTAAAATCTCCATGGCTGAAATGAAAGTCTTCTGTGGGCGGGGGCCTGGTCTGTCTTGCTCTCTCTTCTATCCCGAAGCCAAGAATGGTGCCTGGTACAGAGCAGGCTGTTAGATTTATTTGTTGAGAGAAGGAATTGACAATTTCTTTTCGTTTTTTTTTTTGTTTGAGATGGAGTCTCACACTGTCGCCCAGGCTGGAGTGCAGTGGCGTGATCTCCGCTCACTGCAACCTCTGCCTCCCAGGTTCAAGCGATTCTCCTGCCTCAGCCTCCCAAATAGCTGGGATTAGAGAAATGCTCCATCATGCCCGGCTAACTTTTGTATTTTTATTAGAGACAGGGTTTCACCGTGTTGGCCAGGCCGGTCTCGAACTCCTGACCTCGTGATCCACCTGCGTCGGCCTCCCAAAGTGCTGGGATTATAGGCATGAGCCACCATGCCCAACCAGGAATTGACAATTTCAGTGGTTATGTATTGCTTGTGTGGGGAAAAGAACGAGAGATCAGCTTGTTACCATGTCTATATAGAAGGAAGTAGACATAAAAGACTCCATTTAGTTCTGTATTTGAGATGCTGTTAATCTGTGACCTTACCTTCAACTTTGTCCTTGCAAGAGACATGTGCGAAGGTGATTTAAGGTTAAAAGGATTTTGGGCTGTGCAGAATGTGCTTTGTTAAACAAGTGCCTAAAGGCTGCTTGTGGTTAAAAGTCATCACCATTCTCTTAAATCTCAAGAAAGAGAAAAACATTTGTCTCCTGCCCCTCCCTGGGCAATGGAACATCTCCGGGTAATACCCATTGTGTGCCTTGTTTACTGAGTGAGGAGAAACCACCTTTAGGAATAAGGTGGGACTTGCTGGAGCAATACTGCTAAAAGGTTTATGGAGATGTCGCATATACATCTCAAGGCACAGCATTTTCCTTTAAACTTATTCATATTACAAGGATTTTTTCATATGTCTTACTGCCGATTTCCTCCCTACAATAATCCTATTGTCCAGCCACTCCCTTATCCTTTTAATGACTAAGATAATTCTCAATAAATACTAAGGGAACTCAGAGGCCGGTGCCGGCGTGGGTCCTCTGTAAGCTGAGCGCC